>NW_026863017.1:0-70414 GCF_026571515.1 Ruditapes philippinarum
TTCCCCCCCGGAAATCTCCCGAAAATATGTTTTGAGTCAGGACTTTGGTCCTCTTTTTGTGCAACGAAGACCCTCCACAAAGTTGTACAATAACGAATTTGCAACAGAATCAGACAAATTGTGTCTTAACGGTTGGCTCTGGCGTATGTTGCTTTTTATGCACTTTATATACAGAAAGTACAAATCGCCGGTCCAAATATGACCATGCAACGCGGAAATCTCCCGGACATATTGTTTGGGTTTGGGCTTTGGTCCTATTATGTGCAAAGAAGACCCTCTAAAGTTGTACAAAAACGAATTTGCTACGGAATCAGACAAATGGTGTCTAAGGGTTTGCTCTAGAATATGGTGTTTTTATGCGCTTTATATACACAAAGAACAAATCGCCGGTCCAAAAAATTACAATGCCACGCGGAAATCTCCCGGACATATTGTTTGGGTTAAGGCTTTGTCCCTCATTTTGTGCAAAGAACACCCTCTAAAGTTGTACAAAAGCAATCTGCAACGGAATCAGACAAAATTTTAATGATGTCTTAAAGGTTGGCTCTAGAATTTGGTGTATTTTATGCACTTTATAAAAAAAAAACAATTCGCCGGTCCAAAAAAATGACCATGCCACGCGGTATTTTCCCGGACATATTGTTTGGATTAGGGCTTTGGTTCTCTTTTTGTGCAAAGAAGACTCCCAAAGTTGTTCAAAATCATATTTGCAGCGAAATCAGACATATGGTGTTTAAACGGTAGATTGTAGAAAACATGGTGTTTTTTCACGCAATTTCATAGACTTTACATAATTACAGAACTAATCGCCGGTCCAAAAGGCGACCATTTTATGTTGACTTCTTGTTATCAAGAGCATTTTATTGCTGTCAAGAATATTCTCTAAACCATCGCAATCTTTTTGATCGTTCCACTTTTTTAAGTATGTAGCGCTCATTTTACAATGGCTAGCTGTGCATGACGTCAATTTCTGTAAGAACGTAATCTAAAGCGCGTTCTGTCTAACACCACTTAAACATTCTTATCAAGTTGTCATCTATCAAAATAATGTAAAACACAATTTCAGGAGGCTTTTGTCTCCATGATGTGACTTAGCAAATTTTCAACCGGTCTAAACAGCAAATTGCCAGTCCCAAAACGACCGAGTCATGCGGTAATCACCCGGACATATTGCTTAGCTTAGGGCTTTGGTCCTCATTTTGTGCAAAGGAGACGCTCCATAGTTGTACAAAAACGAATTTGAAACGGAATCAGACAAATGGTGTTTAAACGGTTGGGTCTGGAATATGGTGTTTTTTACGAAAATTTGAAAGTATGTTTATGTGAAAATGTTTAAAAAGCGTTGCATTAAAAGTGTCTGCCAGTGTATAGGCCAATCAATTAACCAAGGACGAATTTAAAGTACATCCTTTCTTTTTTGTATTCACGTTTAGTATTACTAAAATAAATATTTTGCAAGAAGTAGATCTAGTCCAGTTATAAAGTGGCTAGGAAAATGGCACGAAGTTTCTTTTCCAAGTCACTCCGACACTGTTAAAGTCATGTAAATTTACCGAATTTAACGAAAGACTTCAAGTGCCCCTAAGTCGGGAACTAGCTAAAAACCAACTTTCCTTCAGTTGCGTGTATATTTTCCTCTTATAAAGAAACAAGAAGTCCCTAGCGGGATTCGAGCCCACAGCGCTGATCAAATGGCATGTAAATTTTGCATTCTTCTGCAATTTACAGCTTTGTTTTCGCTTGAATTATACTGTGCATTGCTCTACGGCATAAAATGTTGAGAAATGAATTTATAATTTGTTAATTTGATAAAATAAGATATTTATTCTTACCTTATATATAGAATTACAGTCCGCAGAGTCCGCAGAGTCCAACCTGACCATTAATGTTAGCAACACAGAGATTAGAAACTTCATTTTGATATCATGTACAAGGCGTATATTATTTATGTAAAATGTCTTTTCAAATAAACTGCAGTTTACACTACAACTTACTGAGGATGAATGTCTTGATTAAAATCAAATGACAAATATATATATGATATTGACAAACTATCTTGTTGTTTGATCTCTAGACATGTGCATAATTATAGAGACCTGCGCATTTTAAATTCAAGGGATGGGAGAGGAATTTCCCTTTCGTAATATTTACATCTTTTGCAGTTAGCAGATTTATAAAGATGTGTGTGTGTGTGTGTGTGTTGGTGGGTGTGTGTGTGTGTTGGGTTTATTTACCCTCGCCACCGGTATAAAACCATATGGCCGAGCATATGCTTCATTTATTACAGGGAAAAAACTTTACTTAGTTAATATCTGCATATGTGACTAGTGAGTACAATATTTCCTGCCCCAAGAATGCAAAATAATTGCATTGGATGGGGCCGGAAAACGGTGGGATTATATCCCACACTAAAATTAAAAAGCTGTATTTAAAATTTAAACTAAAAAGGGGGGAAGACGCTTATACGCGTACGCCTTCTATATAGGGAATAAAAAAACCCCTAATCATTATGTTTAATGATAGCTTCATTTGTTGGAAATCATATTTATAATGTTAAAACAAATATTAAAGGGGGGAAGACGCTTATACGCGTACGCCTTCTATAACAGACCAACACAGTAAATTCTATAGATCTTTGTTTTTTAAACTTTATTTCACACATGAGAAGGTTTATTAATATAAACCTTAGCAACACGCCTGAGAACACAGTTTTTTACCTTTCAATTTGGCCATCATTTAATAAAATTACTTTTCGTAGGGAGAACAATGCAGACACGAATTTTGACAGATAGCGCCGAACCTCGTTTAGTAGGTAAATTTTGATTGGCCGAAAAATTGTGCGATTTGTATAGCTGATTAAGATATGATTGGTCGATAGTAAACAGATTTCATTGGCGCATTTACTATCCGATTTTGCAGCTTAGCTTGAAGAATTTTGTGATCTAAACCACGTGGTCTGTGTATTGACATTTCTGCACTGTCTCCCATATAATGCTAAAATAGTAACAGCGGTATCTATAAGAGACCAACCACGACACCGCCGTTTTATTATATAAAAACAAGGAGGGGGATAGTACTGATATAGTTGGTACATGATCTTATAAGAATAACAATGATATTCAGTAATTATATTGTTATTCTAGACTCTTCATAGACCTATACAAAAAGAATATAGAGAGATATAAATTTTATACCCTGAAATGGCTAATAATAAATTACTTGGTTACCTACAATGTGATGAGTACTGCTTTTTAAAGAAGAAAAAAGCTGTCTCATACTTGCTCTACTCAATGAATTAACGTATGCTCCATTTTTGTCATTGAGTAGATCACAGTGTAAACTGTTTAATACTAATATTTGTTTGTATGGGTACAATCTAGCTGATATGGAGTCTTTGTTAACATTAAGGTTGTCTTTAATAAAAAAGAACAGCATTATAATCCATAAAGATTAGTTATGCTAGTTTTGGTTATAGAATAAGACATCCTTAATGTGATGAAGTCCTCTTACTAACAAATAAAAGAGGATTTCATACTTGATTGAGCCCTATATAGCCTTTGCTCCATATTATTAAATAGGGCTCAATTTCAACATATAGTATGTTATAGATTGTACCATATATAAGAATGAATAAAAATAAAGAAGATATTTTATTTATTTACATACAGACCAGCTGTTTATTATTTACATTAGGGATAAAAATATAGATAAGAGGTGAAAAATGGAGTCTTTATATGACATTGTAGGTATCTTGTAGCCACAACCCAATTTTGATTGATCATGTACCAGGGACAATAAAAATAAGTGATAGTGTACAGTCAGTATTTAAGAAATATGTATTAAAATGTATTAAAAATGTAAATAAATAAGCAATATATAGTTATCTCACCGTTTAACGGCCACTTTTTAGGACCACTTTTAAAATTTAATTACATATAATAAAAGAAACAATAGATTATTTACAATAAGAAGTATCTGACCTGTACACTATTACAACTTTTAAAAATTTATACTTAATGGAGCTCTTAATAAATGTCACAAGAAGAAAACAAAACAAAAACAATAAAGTAATGATGGCAACACCCATTGTCAGGTAATTGGAAAATTTGTACAGCTGCTATATGAATGTACTATAGTTTAAATTAATAGAGCTGGCTCTCTTGGAGCTAAATGATAATTAAATGAAATATAACAATACAAATTAAGGTTATTCATGGAGGAAATGTGCACCCAAGGAAGGAAAACGACCACAAGTTACTATAGAAAATTTTCCCCTTAAAATAACACCATTAGAGTAGGTATTAAATTAATACCAAACTATAAATCTATCTATGTGTGTCTCTACTATATGGAAACAGTTAATATTTTAATAGGACAGCCTGGGGTCGAAGTTTCCCTGAGGTACGGCCTGTCCACATGCTCAGGTCAGCCCGCCCCAAACCTGTCTTTATCAAAATCTAATTTGAATATTATACTTATCATTTAGATTCTACTCTGACACCCAGGTTGGTAAGAAATTAAAACAGATTTCAATATTTTCATGTAAAGTATTGATTTCCCCTCTGACAGGTTATATTTTTATGTTTTATGTATAGAATTTCCTTTATAATAGTATTTAAGGTATTAGGACCCTAATGGGCACTATCAGGAACTAAAAAATTGACATCATAAGTCAGATGTATACCTTAAAGTACACCTGTATACAAAATTTAAACAAAGTTTACCGTACGGAAATCAAGTTATGACCATTTTTCTGAACTCAAGCTATGATGTTATGAGGGCCCTTTTTAAGAAAGTAGGAACCTTTAAATACTCTGCAATAGCATTCTAATGAAAAATGTTTTCCCATTAATTTTTGGTAAGAAACAAATAGTACCATTCAGCTAACAATCCAAATAAGCAAAATTATGGTTTCTACTTAAAATTTATGAAATATGTATAAAAATGTTACCCTACCCCACCCATTTTTACCACGTGTCCGACCATTTTTCTACTTAAGGAGCCTAATTTAAAAAAATCTTAAAATTTACCCAAATGAGTGCCTGTTTTCAAAGTTTCCCTAAATTTTTAAAAAAGTATATTGGTTGATCTAGTAAAATATGAAATACTTTTACCGTCTAGTTTTGATTATATTACACTTTGAAAATATCAGGTACCATATTTATTACTAGATTTAGCATAATTTAGCCAATAAATACCTATATAGATTAAAAAATCAAAATTAAACACTTTTTTCTCTCACAATGGGACATGAGAGATAGGTAAATAATGTTAAAAGAAAAAAAGAAAGAAAATAAAAGTTGGCCCTTTTGGGGATTGAACCCATGGCCCTCATTTTCAATGTAGTTAACAGTAGTTCTAGCCTATTTGAATACTCTTCAAAGCGGAGGTAATGCATTAGGGTGCTAATACCTTAAGGACATTTTGCCACTTATTCTCCTTAAAAATCAATTGTAGTACATTGCATATGTTCCTTAATAATTGAATTAAGTATGAATACAGAGTAAAACCAATAATAACACAAACATTCAAGTGGTGGGAGGACAACTCCTACTTATACCAGAAATTTGCCTTTTATAGCTATAAATCCTGTTTTTTTTCTATCATTTTATCAAATATTATGTTACACTTGTTAAAATTACATATTTATATCCAAGATAGATCATATTATAACCATTTGATCTTTGTATGGCTATTTTTAATTATATCAAACAGCTAATTGAAAAAATAGACATCATTAGTCCAAATTTGAGTTGCTTCCCTTGTGCTATGTATAGCTATTATCTGAAATTTAGTAATTTCAATATTAAGTTTATGTGTCATAGGTAATTGGCCATATCTTCTTTAATTTTCAATGAATTTTGATGGGATTTTCTTTATTATCTCACTAAAAGATTGCTCTTAATCATTATAGTATGTGGCATTTGTAAACAAAGAATTTTTCCTTGTGTGGGAGTTTAAGTTTATATAATTTTCCTTGTTTGATGTTAAATTAACTATTTACCATATATTTGATGTACTGTATAGGAAAATAGCTACAACTTTTTTATTAAACCACAAAATATGATGAGATTTTTTTTATGTAGACCATTAATGGTGTTTGTTAATTATTATTAATTAATAGTATGGACATTTCAATTGTATTTGGGTTTTATTTATGGTTTTACTGAGCCATATTATGTCAATAAATAAAAATTTCACTGATTTTCATAAATATCTGTATTATGATTTATTTACTATCATAAATGCTAATTAAGCATTTTTGGCTGAACTAGCTATTAATCAAGTTTGTATTTAATGATTTGAGTTATCAATCAGCCATTAATGAAAATTGGACAATTATTTACTATATTTGATATTTTCAAAACTACAAATCCCGATAAAGGAACCGGTATCAGGGGACTGAGTATACAAACTGGATCCCATTAACACCTATTGATGAATTAAAGTGAGGTAAAAAATAATGCAGTCTCTATATTGATGTCAGGGGAAGAAAAGTAGGATTTTACATTAAAGACCAATCATGACTTCATATATTGATATGACTGCTGGGATCAAGGTCACAGTTGTATTTGGACAAAAAAAATTAACATTAAAGCCCCATCACTAATATACTTAGTAATATGGGTTATTATTTGTTTAAATTTTATCTGTTAATAAATCTGACAACAGTTAAGGATGAATAACTCTAAAGCTTTAAAGATGTGTACTGAGTATTTCTTTGGTGGGCTTAGTATATTTTGTGTGGTGTATCCCAAACCTACAGCACCAAGTGCAGACCGCAGTTCATTTCTATGGTCCCTGAACTGGTCGCACTCATGCAATAGGTAGGATATATTATATCTCACTCCGCATTGGGAACAGTTGGGGCTCATTTGCTTGATATATTGGCCCGAATCCCCTGGTAATAGGGTTGTGCCCAACCTCAGTCTTGTTATAGCCCTATCTATTTTAAAATTATTTGAATATTGAATTGGGCGACTGAGCCCCACTGAGTTATTTATATGTTTTCCCTGATCCTGGCGGGTATTGAATTCAGCCTGCCACAAGTTAACTATATATTTTTAATTTTGGAATATATCTCAGTGGGGGAGAGTGAGATTGATTCAGTGACATTGTTGAGGTTTAAGCCCATTTTGGCCGCCCTGTCTGCCTGTTCATTGCCTGAGATCCCTATATGTGCTGGACACCAAACTATGGTAACCTGTTTTCCTAGGTTTAGGACTTTATTATATAGAAGAATTATTTCATTTAATAAGTCTGGTCTCGACTGAATGTTGTTGGATTTCAGTGTGATCAGTGAAGAAAGTGAATCAGAGAAAATGACAGCTTTTATTATATTACTGTCATGAGTCCAGCACAATGCATTTCTAATAGCAAGGAGCTCGGCGGTATAGATGGATTTATTGTTGGTTAACCTATCAATTTTTTCATATTGTATGGAAGGTATAACTACTGCCGAGGCAACCCTGCCAGAGTCCGGGTCCTTTGATCCATCCGTATAAATGTGTGTTTGACCTATATATTTGTTAATTAAAATTTTTGTTTCTGCATTTGCGAGATGCGGCAAATCAGATTTGTTCACTTTTTCTTGTAACGTGATGTCGACCTCAGGCAAGGTCAGGGTCCAAAGATGGGAACACTAACACCTCTTATTAGTCCCCTACCGGTTTACCGGAGGGGACTGTAGGTTTACCCTCCGTCCGTCTGTCCGTCTGTCAGTCCGTCCATCCACAAAACTGGATCCCGCTATAACTTGAAAAGTACTGAAAATATTTTTATGAAACTTGGTATATGGATAGATGGCAGTATGGAAATTATGCACGTCTTTTTCTTTTCTTCCTATGTTGAAAATTCTGGTTGCTATGGCAACAAATAGGCTGAAAATATGGCAAATTTTACACATAAACTGGATCCAGTGATAACGCAAAAAGTACTGGAAATATTTTTATGAAACTTGACATATGGGTAGGTAGATGGCAGTCTTGAGATTATGCACGTCTTTTTCTTTTCTTCCTATGTTGAAAATTCTGGTTGCTATGGCAACAAATAGGCTGAAAATATGGCAAATTTTACACATAAACTGGATCCAGTGATAAAGCAAAAAGTACTGGAAATATTTTTATGAAACTTGACATATGGGTAGATGGCAGTCTTGAGATTATGCACGTCTTTTTCTTTTCTTCCTATGTTGAAAATTCTGGTTGCTATGGCAACACATAGACTGAAAATATGGCAAATTTTACACATAAACTGAATCCAGTGATAACTCAAAAAGTACTGGAAATATTTTTATGAAACTTGACATATGGGTAGATGGCAGTCTTGAGATTATGCATGTCTTTTCTGTTCTTCCTATTTTGAAAAAAATATCAGTTGCCTTGGCAACAAATAGGCTTAAGGTATTAGGACCCTAATGGGCACTATCAGGAACTAAAAAAATTGACATCATAAGTCAGATGTATACCTTAAAGTACACCTGTATGCAAAATTTAAACAAAGTTTACCGTACGGAAATCAAGTTATGGCCACTTTTCTGAACTCAAGCTAGGATGTTATGAGGGCCCTTTTTTAGAAAGTAGGAACCTTTAACTAATCTGCAATAACATTCTAATGAAAAATGTTTTTCCATTAATTTTTGATAAGAAACAAATAGTACCATTCAGCTAACAATCCAAATAAGCAAACTTATGGTTTCTACTTAAAATTTATGAAATCTGTATAAAAATGTTACCCCACCCATTTTTACCACGTGTCTGACCATTTTTCTACTTAGGGAGCCTAATTTAAAAAATTCTTAAAATTTACCCAAATGAGTGCCTGTTTTCAAAGTTTCCCTAAATTTTTAAAAAAGTATATTGGTTGTTCTTGTAAAATATGAAATACTTTTACCGTCTTGTTTTGATTATATTACACTTTGAAAATATCAGGTACCATATTTATTACTATATTTAGCATAATTTAGCCAATAAATACCTATATAAATTAAAAAATCAAAATTAAACACTTTTTTCTTTCCAAATGGGACATGAGAGATACATAAATAATGTTAAAAGAAAAAAAGAAAGAAAAAAAAAGTTGACCCTTCTGGGGATTGAACCCATGGCCCTCATTTTCAATGTAGTTAACAGTAGTTCTAGCCTATTTGAATACTCTTCAAAGCGGAGGTAATGCATTAGGGTGCTAATACCTTAAAACATGGCAAATATAACAATATTTGTGATTAGTCAAAAAGAGCTGACAATTTTTATGAAATTGCATCTTTAATTCAAGAGTTATCTCCTGTTTAAGAATTTTGCTTTTAAAATGTTATATTTTGGTAACAGGGAAGTTTCAAATATTAGCTTTAGAGTGTCCTTCAGTCCGTCTGTCTGTCTGTTCATAAAAACTGTTTCCTGTGATCACTTTTAAAGAACTTTTCCAACAAATTTACTTAATTTGGAGAAAAATTGAAACATTAGTGAATGGCCCTTCAGAATGTTGATGGGGTTCTAACCGGTAGGGGACTTATGGATTGCTTGCAATATTATGATAATTGCTTGTTTATAATTGATTTGGTCCTTATTAGCTACAGCAAATCACGGCGAGAGCATTGTTATAGTTTTGAAAACATCTCTAAATACTTTATTCAAGTTAAAATACATCATGTCACAACTCACTGCACAAAATCAATTTCTAAACAAATCTACAATCGCTGCTTTTTTTCAAGGTAACACATCACCTATATTTATTTAGTACGTAATATTGTTTCTTGTGAAACTTGCAAACCGAGAATATTATTACTTTTGATATTATTATGACGTTCATTATCATCATTATTATCATTATTATAGTTATTATTATTGTTGTTGTTCTTGTTATTATTATTACTTCGTTTATTATTATCATCATCATTATTATTATTGTTGTTATTATTATTGTTATTATTATTATTGTTCTTGTTATTATTATTATTATTATGATTATCATCATCATTATTATCATTATTATAGTTATTATTATTGTTGTTGTTCTTGTTATTATTATTATTATTATTATTGTTGTTGTTGTTGTTGTTATAATTATTTTTGTTACTCTTTATTCAGTACTATATAAATCTTTGAACGATCTAAGATGCTCTCGAGCGAATAAACATTTACGTTTTTCTCATGCAATGAATAAAATTTCCCCCTCATAAAACCTAGCGTCTCCTTAATCAACTACGCAAAAACGCAAAAACAAATTATCATGCTTAATTTGTGAAAAGAGTTTTAGATAAACAACCAAAGTAAAAGGGCCATTAATCCCCCGAAATGTTATAAATTTTATTTTTCAAAACCTTTTTATTCTTGGTACATGTATCTTGTTACAGTGTCCGAATGGCAAGTGATATATAATTATAGTGTTTGGTATTTGTATGGTCAAAATATAAATTTGCAACCTATGTTGCTGAAAAATTAAATTTTCAATATTCCATTGCGTGGATAAACATAATAAATGACATGACAGTGTAAAGCATACATATAAATTAACATGTGCAAGTGGGGAAGGTATACAAATAGATGAATATAGAATCCCTAAAGAAAGCCCAACACGGCAAAATTGAAAATGTTGCAGGCTCGGTTTGATTGAGCCTGTTCATGGACGGTACTGGAAAGTGCAAGTTACCGTCCACGCCCCCTAGCACCGGCTTAAGCAGAATTCAACATTTAAACGTGAAATAGTAAAATTTTGAATTTAGAAACATCCGCAGATGTGTTCATACGGCGGTTATCATGGAACCTTCAATGTGACACTTCCGTGCCATTCCATGAAAAAGCGGCGTATGGTCCCCAAGTAATAAAAAGCGTGTGCCCTAAACGAGAAAACAATGGGCGGAACTAAATAAAATGGAATTTTGAAAGGGGATCGGAGGTTATGAAGCCTGCGTATCACAGATAAGACGTCAAAAGACAAATTTAAAAAGCAGGCAACATATCCTAAGGGTGATTCAACATTATTCAAGTAGGAATATTGGAACCACCCAACTAGAAAATGCCGAAAACTTGAAACTAAAAATACCACAAGCACAACAATAATGTCGTGCTGAACGATCTTCAAGGATCGAAAATATAACATCATTGATTAAATGTACGGGGAGACTTTTTACAGCCGCCACACGGCACAAATAACACGGATGTGATCATAAAATAGATGAATATAGAATCCCTAAAGAAAGCCCAACACGGCAAAATTGAAAATGTTGCAGGCTCGGTTTGATTGAGCCTGTTCATGGACGGTACTGGAAAGTGCAAGTTACCGTCCACGCCCCCTAGCACCGGCTTAAGCAGAATTCAACATTTAAACGTGAAATAGTAAAATTTTGAATTTAGAAACATCCGCAGATGTGTTCATACGGCGGTTATCATGGAACCTTCAATGTGACACTTCCGTGCCATTCCATGAAAACATTGTTTTATGTTTCAGAAATCGATAATTTTGTAATTGTTTAGAAATATCAAATATATGCTGGCTAATTTGTGCCATTCGCCTTTTCGTCCCGCGACCCCGTCGAGCGAAAAGTCGAAAATAAACAAAGTTAAAATGGGGGAGGCGCGGAGCGAAAACACGCTTATAAGCAAGGGCGTGGAGCGAGATTTAAGAAATAAAACGGCGGGGTTGCGGAACGAAAACACGCTAATTAGCGTGTTTTCGTTCCGCGACCCCACCAAGCGAAAAGTCGATAGTTAAAATGCAGGGGCGCGCCCAAGCCGTTTTATTTCTTTGGAGTTTTATTTATTAAACTTCGCCCCGCGCCCTCGCTAATTAGCGTGTTTTCGATACGCGAATCCGCCATTTTAATTTGTTAATTTTCGACTTTTCGCTTGGCGGGGTCGCGGGGCGAAAAACACGAAAGGCACAAATCAGCCACCATACAAACATGTGATAAATAATGTTTTTAATAATGGATTTAGAGCATGTAAGCTGTTTTGCAACTGAAGGATATGGCGATGAACGTGAGGTATTGTGTCATAAAGGTATAGTTACATATAAATGAAATAGTATATTGACTTCCATACAAAATACTTATTCACTGTAATTATACCAAATGCCAACAGAGCAAAGAATGCAAAAGACAGCAAACGATTTTAGTATTGAAAATTTAACTGGATACCAAATTAAACGATACATAAACAGACTTGAATGCAAAAGATAGTTCATATATGTGGCAAATATTTTTTAACTGTGGCCAGATACCAAATATATACATAAACCAATCGGAGAGGAGCACTTTTATGTATATAAACGCCGAAAATGAATAAAAAATACATTATGTTTATTGGTCGCTCTCTTAACGCTGACTTGTATTCATCGCATCGTCTTAGACCTTTCCGTCAAACTTCGGATAAAGAAATAATAGCCAAGTAGTTCCGATTGGCGTTCATTGTGCTGATAGTTGGCCAAGTCCAATTTTAATGACAATGAGTCTTCGATGCCTACGGGTGTTGATTGCACAGATGTTCAACTAAAACATTTTAGTAGTGCGTGTCATCTTTTAGAGATGAGATTGACATTTTACATTTTTTATCGAATGAAAACATCGATATGTGTCTAATAATCGCGAACTGGCATCATGGAGTTTTGACGTTGGCACTTTAGATGGCTTGCACAAATCTTTTATTCCCATCTCTGTGTCGTAGTTTTTATCTTTTATCACGCGCAAAATTCGATGCGCTTAATTATTTGATGCAATTGGATAAGAATCAATACTTATCTTAAGCTTCCTGGAAACAATTTTTTTGAACTACATTCACCTACAAATCAAGCTAGTTCAACAAATTGTTATCATAAAAAATCATGAGTTAATCATGACAGCAGCAAAATTTTGGTCCACATGCAGTAACTCCCCGAACAGCCGTACTTTATGTTGTATTTGTACATTTGTAATCCAAGCGCTCCATTCGTGCCTCTTGGAAGAATGGGAGGGTTATGCCTTATCTGCAATGCATTGAAACACTTTTTTCTGTAAAAGAATAAAACGCGAGATAATACGGCACTGGTAAAAAGAAATATCGAAGCGCTTTCATATTGTAAAAGAAAGCAAGTTCCGTCTATCGACGGCGCGCTTCACTTTTCTCGGTGCTTGATAGTTTACAAAAGCAACATAATTCTGTAAATGTGTTTGACTGACTGTCTGACTTGGCCTTAATAGTCAACAAATATTTGAATGAATACCTTCCAGCGTTTTTTTTAAGAAAAAGGCAAATATTTCCAATCAATTAATGAAAATGATTAATCAAAAATGGTTTACAAGAGCACATTAATATATTAAGTACCAATTTATAATTTTGAGAGAGAAAGCAATTTATCAAAATGATTTAGATACCTTCAATAAGACCTGGAATCTTTTTTTGTCCAAAGATAGCGCTATAGTTAACCTTTCATATGTTTGTAAAGCTTAAAACGATAGCCAGAAGTATAAATTATCAAAATTATATTACTTGCAAAACCTGTTTTTTTTCTTCGTTTTTTTTTCATTTTAAAATAAATATATAATGAAGTTCCTTGTTAACTGAATAATATATAACATATGATTATATGTAACATTGGTAAATATGGTAGTAATTGTATATTGGTCATAACACCTGCAATACATTATATGTATGTTACTGTTATATTATTTCATATGTTTTTATATACACAAATATAATGTACGGTATAGAGTAGGATGCCCTCGACCTGCATATACCTATTGACGAGGAAAATAAATTAACATGGAACAAAAAAAAATACTATATATGTGTGAGTTTTGTTACTTCTATTTAACTGATAGTCATTCTTGTAAAATATGTTATTGTAACTTATTGCATCAGGGAAGACCCGTTACTAATGTTGAGAGAACTTGTGGGTCAACCCTTTTGCCAAATATGTCATTTCATTGTATTGTAATTGTTTACATGTATGCTTATGTCTTTTTCGGCAATAAAATATGTTTAATTCAAAAATGGTTTTCAGGATTACCTGCATTTCTGGAAATGCATTTTAATTTGATAGTGTACAAGTATTTCAAATTAAAGTAAATATCTTTGACAGTTTTTGATAAATAAACAGAGTGCAAAAATAATTGCAAGGCAAAACTGCATTTAAGAAATGCATTTGTATTTTAAAACTGAAAAAATAGTCTTAGTTTGAAGTGATTAACTTTGACTGTCTTTCAAAAAAAAATAACATAACTTGACAAAAAATGAATTTTAGGAAATTTCAAATATTTCATTGTTCTCTTTATATAAAAGTATCTCTTTTGCGCTGAGCTTTGATCAAGTATCCATTTTCGCAGGCATGTATAACTTCCAAAACATTAAAATGGAATTTATGTACACAAAGTTTTATGTTGATTATACAAAAATTATGTCCGTTGCCCACGTTACAAAAAAAAATCTGCGTTGCGTAATTTAGTCATTACCCATAGGTTCTCTGTCCAAATTTGGTTCCCGTCATTAGGCTATAGACTGGCTCATTGACACATTATTGAAAAGGATGAAAATAAAAAGAATACGATATTCAAACATGGCACTATCACTTAATTAAAACGTTTATTTTAATCTGAGAACAGTGTCACTTTGTTAAAACAAAATAAAAAATTAAATGGATAAATAAATAAAGAAAAGCAAGACTAAAATTTTCACCATGGCTGAATGGACGAATGCATATTTACTAGCCGTCTAATAAAGACCGAAGGCAGCGCGTTCCACTTTTCTCAGTGCTTGATATTTTTTAGCAACATGGAAAAGGGGGAAAGTATTGCAAACTTGCTTGAAAACTTACCTGCCGTTAATAGTCAATAAAATAAATAGGATATCATAGTCTGCCCTTTGGAAATTTAGTGTACAAGTATTCTAAAATAATATTTTTGAAAGTTTTTAAGGAATGTACCTTTACAAAAGGGTAAACGGAAACTTGAAAGTACGATGGGTATTACTGACCAAAAATCAATAAATGACCATAGCAAATGAAGGGGTTTAAAAAGCTTAATTTTGCAACAACAACAAACTTTTTTTAGGATTATTTGCCCCTCTGAAACGGTGTCATATTTTGATAGCACATGCAGTTTGAAGTGAATAACTTTCATAGTTTCTGAGAAAAATGAAACGTAACAAAATGGTTAACCGGAGCAAGGAAGTCTTTATTGATACTGATTTTAGGATTATCTGCCCTTTTGGAATGCCTTTTTTTATGATAACAAAGATGTATAACAAGTAAACAGTTTTGAATAAATGACATGTATATATTTCCTGAGAAAATGGACCATACAAAAGGTTTACTGACGTCGACGAGAAGGTCATGGCAATACAAACATGTACCTCCATTTTTTTCCTTCGAGAAGTGAGTCTTAAAATGATTAGTTGATAAACACATGGAAACGAAATAGATTTTTGATAACACGATTCTCTTTTTGTTGCGCTACTTTTTTCAAAAGTAATGCTTCATATCGATTTGCACTTTTTCTTTCCTCGTCAGAGGTAAATTTTTACTTCTGTCCAGTCATGACTTAGAAGTGACTCGTTATAACGACATAGTATTCAACTTGAATAAGCATCTCGTGAGAACAAGATAAAAAAGGAAAGGCGCAATGTAAAAGAAATATGTACATGCCACCCCTTTAAATTACCTTTGTAACCTTTCGGTCGTTGCCGGTTTAACCCTTATCAAGATTTGAACTTTCCAGCAAAATCGTATGTTTTGGCAAAATTGCCGTATAGTTTCATTTGAGAAAAACAAACAGAAGACTGAGAGCCTAAGATTCTAAAAGTTCAAATGAGAATACTAGTTATAAAAGGTTTATAAGATAAATACCCGACGTGCTTGCATGTATCTTCACACGATGCTGAAAGACTCGAGCAATGTCGTCTCACAGCATAAACATAATTATTCAGCCGTACATGTAGATTGTGCCATTTGATGTGCAAAATCATACGTCACGCCAAAGTTGTCGTCTGCTCCATAGCTTTTTATACAGCCTAAAGAGTTATAAAAACAAATTATAAAATAAAGTTTCCTTTTAAAAGGAAAGGCTTGCTCAGTTGTGCCATCATCCCAACCCTTTATTTTTTTGTTTGTTTCAATTTATTATCACAATTTTTTTGAATTACGGTATTTGTATATCATATATATAAAGGGTTTATTTAGTTTTTTTTTTGTAAAAACTAATATGTTTTGTCAAAAACGATTTGAAATCTATTCTCTATTGTATAAAACTAATAAAGAAAATAATCAATCGTAAAATACTAACATTGGCTCTCCCACATGGAGATCTATCTATCATACTGAAGGGAAACAAGTGTGCACATTTCATTGCAGAGAGAGTCATTAGTTTTGGCAGTTGCTAATTTCATTTATATAGCAGCTTCATAGACAAGTAAATGCACTAAAAGACTTCGTTTACGTGGTACCAATTAATAAGCATGTATCAACTATATGTTACATCTAAAATATCTATGATCACTATCTGTAGATCAGCACGTGGTAAGGTTAATGATATGCATGGGCTATTTTTAGATTACCTCACCAAGACGTTTTAAACTCTACGTTAGAATTGCGTTTAGATAAAAGACTCAGTAGATCTAAATATAACTCGATCATGCACTAATATTCTGTGTGA
Organism: Ruditapes philippinarum; assembly: GCF_026571515.1. NCBI lineage: Eukaryota > Metazoa > Mollusca > Bivalvia > Venerida > Veneridae > Ruditapes > Ruditapes philippinarum. Next base: position 16,619 of record NW_026863017.1, read on the forward strand.
TTGACCGCCCTTTGGAGACGGAATACTACTACAGTAACCATTCTCTATTGTATAAAACTAATAAAGACAAAAAACCAATTAATTATAAAAGAAACTAACTTTTGCGTCTTGAAAAAGAATTGAAACGGAACCATTTCGTTTATAATTTATTTCTTCCTTCTACGATAAATCAAGTAAAAATAGAAAATCCTATTTATATAAACAAACTGGGATTACCGAAAGTAACTAAAATAGCTTAGATTTCCGTAATATTACTTTGTCTGATTCCGCAGTATGACGGAATCGCCCGAATTCTCACGATTGCAATCGGAACTGCCTCGGCTATTATTATTAATCCGAAGAGTGACGGAAAGGGCCGAAAAGTTTGCGATTGACACAATGATAGATTGGTTTCCCTTTCAATCATGCACTAACAAATGTAAGCAGGAAACCACCTGACCGGAACAAACTTTTCCAAAACAAATGGCTTGCAGCAGCCGTGGCTGCAAGCCAAAAAGACTTAATAATTTATCATAACGGTATATAGAGAACATTATAGAATTGTTAATGTTGTTCAATAATAAATTGTTCCCAGAATGCTTAGTGTTAAATTACAATAATTTGGACACCGCTATTGCAAAATGCTGTAGAAAACTTTAGTTGCTTTACAAGTTCCTTAACTGTTATATATTATATAACTGTCCAATTGACATTACGCCAGAGAAGAGATTGCTCCGCCCACTGATTCACGTGACCCGGTCATTCAGCACCTTAGACAAAACATGGTACCGACGTTTACAGGAAACTATTATGACATTAAAGTTACTAATGAATTTTCCTTAAATAAAAGGAATATATAAATTTTAATGCTTTTCTTGGATACTTCAATGTATTATTGTATTTATAGAAGTAACAAACAACTGCATTCATGCATTAATTATGAATAAAACGTTTGGCAAAGATCTTGTTATATTTCTCGTTGATATCAAGGAAGATGTTTCTGACAAAATATCATTTTAGTTGATAGTTAAAATTGAAGAAGCAGAACATATAAATCGTAAAATTATATCAATAACACAATAACATTTACAAATGTTTATAGGGTTTTATGTGCGAAATCACTTATATATAATGCATTTGTGCATAAATTGTTAAAATTGAATGAGAAAATTGCCCTTACGTAAGTTTGTAGTAAGATATATGATTACAATGTATATGCATATTTGTACATTAGATATGTTTCGTGATAAAACGCAATATTATTCACTTTAAAATAAGTTGCGCATACACCAGACGGTGAGATTAAAATCGTGATCAGGTATGATGTTATTGAAGCAGATGTATCTAAATATTTAATCTTAAATCATTGAGCTTTCATAGAAATAAGTTGCGCATACACCAGACGGTGAGATAAAAATCATGATCAGGTATGATGTTATTGAAGCAGATGATTCTAAATATTTAATCTTAAATCATTGAGCTTTCATAGAAATATTTAGATAGGATAATTTCACATAAAATATTCGTTGCATATTCTCTCATTTTATTTGCAAGTACTTTTTTTCTACTGCAGCATTTTATTGACACTATGTTAAGAACGAACAAAAATGTGATATCATCTGGATATTCTGCGACTTTATAATATATTTTATGAACAGCCACGCGAGGAATAACAAACTATCAAATTGTGTTTAATGGCCATACCGTACTATAACACATGGCCTCTATTTATTGTTTTAACCAACAATACTTAAACATGTGCAAAGAACAGTACATACATCAATATATTGCAAATCAATACAATATAGAAAATACACATGTAGGAATAATAATTAATCGAATTCTACTATAATAGTAAGAAATGTGAGGGTTTCGTAAGAAAAACGCATTATATTATATGTGACTATTATGAATAGACATAATTGTAATAAAGGAAGGAATACGAGTAGAGTATTTGTTTAAACTTCTTCCTTGTTTAATGCATTGTGGTAAAGCCAGGCTTCATAACCTCTGATCCCCATTCAAAATTCCTTTTTATTTAGTTCCGCCCATTGTTTTCTCGTTAAGGGCAAACGCATTTTTTATTTGGGGACCATATGCCGCTTTTCATGGAATGGCACTATATAACGTGTCGCATTAAAGGTTCCACGAAAACCGCCATATGAACACGTCTGCGGATGTTTAAAAATTCCAAATTTTATCAGATCATGTTAGATGTTGAATACTGCTTAAGCCGGTGCTAGGGGGCGTGGACGGTAACTTGCACTTTCCAGTACCGTCCATGAACAGGCTTAATCAAACCGAGCCTGCAACATTTTCAATTTTGCCGTGTTGGGCTTTCTTTAGGGATTCTGTATTTATCTATTTCATCAGCTTTTATCTTCTTTCTGTTTCAAGTAACAGTGGGAAAGTAAAACAAAAGTTTGTAAAGAATGAAAGTTATCACTTTCTGAATCAAAACAGGCGTGTATGAACACATGTTCATAATGACACTTGTAATGTGATATTTGAAATTAATCGGAGTTTTACATAAAAGATGAAATGTGTATGCAGTCACGATTGATGTAAAGAGCACCACTAAATAAGGTGAAAATCAATTTTCATCCCTTCGAATCACCCCCAAGGACCAATGTCATCACAAAACATAATGCATGACGTGAACAGTTAAAAGAGCAACAAAGATCAAATAGTTATAACAAAAATGTTCAATCATGATTACGACTAATGATTCTACGATTATTGTTTTGTTTTACTTGGAGACGATATGCCTCTTTTAATGGAATGGAACTAACGAGATACATTGAAGGATCCGTGATGACCGCTATATGAAAACATCTTCAAACGCCCAAAACTCAAATTTTTTTACCAATTCCTTCATATGTTACATCTTCCAAAAATGACAAATAATATGTACAAGTTATTCTGTTGAAGCTTTAACTACTGACATGTTCTTTTGTATATGTTTTTTGTTATTTTATTTTATTATTATTATTTTTTGAAACATGCATATTCAGTTCAGTAAATCGACGCCACGTGTATTGAACAGTCTACTGGTAACATCAAATGAATTATCTCCGAACATTATCGTTAATTGTTAAGGCATAACAAATAGAAAGGAACGCAAATAATGATATCTACAATCATTAAAATCCAATGAGTATTGTTATATCATATGTTACTTTACATAACAAAGAGTATATACACGACTGAGATTTTTTAAGTTGTCAGTTTTGGAGACAAATCTGATATGATGTGATTCATAACATGTTTCATACATACACAAAAGGTACCGAAAAGCTGTACGTTCCACCGTCCAAAGCACTTTTATATAATTATATCCAACAATCTTTACAATCTTCATACGATATATAAAACCTGTGCCATAAATATCATATGCCATACACACTTGAAAGGTATCTGCAAGATGTTTCTCGTTTTGATATATTACAATGGAAAATTCACTCTAAGTATACGTAGATAATTTATATGATCAATTGGGAGAAAAGCAGATTTTTTGTTAGTAATGCAGGGCACGCTGTATATATCCTCACAGTTGAAGAGTAATTTCTCTAAGCCATTTATCTCAGGCATTGAGACTTATGGTCATTTGTTTGAGAAATAAGTAATTCTTATAAGTTATCAAAAATAAATAAATAAAAAAAATAAATAAATAAAATAAAAAAATAAAATATAAAAATGGCGCTCAAGTTGATGTCAAGAAATTGTGTTAAAATCGGCGTAATAATACTGACACAAAAAACTAAAATACCCCCCCCCCCCATCAAAAAATAAAAAAAAAATAAATAAAAAAAAATAAAAAACAAGAGCTGTCACAGAACGTGACAAATGCCCCCGAAGGATTCTAGTTATAAACCACCAATTACATGTTAAGTGTGGTGGTAAAAATTGACAAAGTTCGAACCCCAGCAGTGACCTTTAAGTTAGACAAAGACACAAAAAACAAAACAAAAAAACTCATCAGAAACAAGAAGCAAACAAACCCATCCCCTTAAAAGAGCCGAAATCATGCTGTTTGTCATTTTGGTAGAGGTAACTTATTGAGTTTTGAACATTCGTACATGTGTTCCTATATGTTAATCATCATGTGGACTTCAATGTGTCACGTGAGTGAAAATCTATGAAAAGCGGCATATGGTCCACAAGTAAAAAGTAGTCGTAGAAATCGTACGCATTATAGAACATTAATGGTATAACTTTGATTGAATATGGTGATTATGAAAGTTATAACATTCATTCTTTACAAACCTTTGTTTTATTTTCCCTTTGTTATTTACATCAAAGCTGATGAAAGCCGCAATTACATATACTGATACTGCTGGAATGAATCATGTTTCTAAGTTAATTTATTGAAGGATCTAGTTGAAGTTTATATTGCGCAATCCAACGGATAGTCTCGAAATGAATGTTATTGTTACGTTTCAAAACCTTTTTATCTGGATATCTTGATACTGTTCCCAAACATTTACTTTTTGACCATATAGATGAACTATGTTTTGCTTCTTTTGCTCTCTGGACATTAAAATTATAGTGATTGAATATTTTACATGAAAGTCAATATATTACTTTATTTAAGACACAGTAATGCACATCCAGTATTCCGCCAATATTGAAGAGCATAACAGATTTATAAAACTGATCATTCAAAGAGCATGGGACATGAACAATGAATAACAAAACATAATTTCAAAACAAATTGCACATGTAACACATTCCGTTCATTTGAAACAAATATCATAAAGATATATGCTGATATCTACATGTATCTCATGTACTGTATTAACTTGTGGATAGGCATTATTCAGAAATAAAGATAAGCTAGGATGACGTGTAAGTTAATAATACTTGGTTAGGATAACATTAAATCCATATAATGTAATAATAAAAGTTTAGGACGACATTAAGTTTATGTAACAAAATAAAGAAATAAATAAAAAAAATCTCTTGAAACGAAATAGCAATCGAAATAGCAAAATAATGACTAGAAATGTGTCCGAATGTTGATTGACATTCCTGTAAATTTTGTTGACTCTAGGTCAAGTACTTTTAGAGCTACATGCGACACAACATGAGAATGCACGGACGGACGGACAAGCGCAAATCATATTGCACCATCTTAGAGGGGCACACAAAAGTATAACGGGAAAATATTCAACTGTTGGTGGTGTTTAAGAAAAGACGACATTCAATAACATACTGTATCATAATTACGATCAATTATTTACAGACGAAAATATAAAAAAAATAAAATAAAATTAAATAAATAAAAAATAGTACATTAAAACAGAATAAATAAAAAATAGAAAAAATGAATACAAATAGTGTTTATTCTGTGATTAAAAAATGATTGCAGAATTCCTAGAATGAATGAAATTCATCAGTTTATTTTATTGACAGCCAGTTGAGCATCTGTCAAAACATCGTCAAACCTACTAAAATGTCAGCAGAATATTTTGTTCCTGACCACTTCATTCTGATTACGTACAATATTCATGTCATGTATTATGAATTTCAATGTTTGAATATCTAGCCCGTTTGTCAATCCAGCCAGTTTGTGCAATTGTTTTGAATAACGCCGTTAGGCGAGTGTTACACAAATAAATCAATCCTTTTTAGACATATTTGTATGTTCAATTTTGAAACAGACATTCAGTTCAGAAAGGCGGCGCTACGTGTATTGAACAGTCTACCTAGGCCGCGCTATAGAAACATCAAATGAATTATCTCCGTACAAAATCGTTAATTGCTAAGGGATAACAAATTGAAAGGAATGCAAATAATGATATCTAGAATCATTTATGTCCAATAAGTATTGTTATATCAAATGTTACCTTACATTACAAAGAATAATCACACGACTTAGATTTTCATCTTGTCAGTTTTGGGAACAAATCTGATAGATATCACGAATCATACACACTTGAAAGGTATCTGCAAGATGTTTCTCGTTTTGATATATGACAATGGAACAATCATTATTGGTATACGTACATATTTTGTATGACCATTTACCTCAATAGAGAGAGAATCAGATTAATCCCACGCTTCAAAATATAAAATAAATGTGAGTATGAAAATTTGTTGGTTTTCGGCTGGTTTTGATTTAATACATATGATGGTAATATCGTGATAACTTTCATTCTTTACAAACTGATGTTTCACTGTCCTTTTGTTTCTTGAAACATTATGAAGATAAAAGCTTATGAAAGCTGTGATTACATATGCTGATAGTGTTTCCTTCCATACAAATAGCTGCAATGTGTATCTTCAAAATCAACATTTAAGGAAAAATTTCTCAATTCCAAATGTTACCTTACATTACAAATAGTTTTCACTCAACATAATTTGTAAGACTTAGATTTTCATATTGTCAGTATTTGGGGACAAATCTGATTGATAAATAACATGTTTTATATATAACAAAAAGAACAGGTTTTTCACTTTTCAAACTACGTTGAAATACATACAATAATTTTTACAATCCTGATACGTTATATTAGATCTGAACGATAAATATCACATAACAAACACACTTCACATTTATTCATTAAAGTGTAAATCAAATGATGAAAAATTTATTTGCTGAAATTGATCAATACTGTCCATTGCCACCAGAAAAGAGCCAAGACAGCTTGTATATTATGCGTGCAGAATGTACGACCGACGGTATTCAACCTTCTAAATCCCAGTATTTCTTAGAAAAATAAATAATTAAATAAATAAATAAATACATAAATAAATAAATAAATAAATAAATAAATAAAACAAACAACACCCTCGCAACCAGAATTAAAACAACAACAACATAAACAAAAAAAGCAGCAGACAAACCTAAAACAAAATACCAAAAACTACCACATCTAAGAGAAGTAACAAAAACAAAGTTTATTGTACTTTGATAAACCGCATACAAAACATTTGACAATATTTTTATAGGCCAAGTATCGAGAATGTCACTTTTTGACAATTAATGGGTAAGAAAGTGAATGCACCCCCTCAAAAAATCTTAAATTCTTAAAACCCATCCAGATAAGAAACTTAAGTGACGTAACTCTGAACAACGCAGATAATGTTTAGATAAAATCCTATGCACTGAACTCACTACAGGAACGGTCTAAAGCAGCATGTCCCGTGAAAAAAATTATTATCTAATACTAAAATAAAAACTTGGTGATTTAAAAAAAATCACAGTTTTGCCCGTCTTGATGTAAGATATTCCCATTGTGTGTTCGACGGTCATACGTCTAACTATAAAATGATATGCTTGATGGCGGTGTTGTATACTGTACTGATCAAGGGAAGTAAATGCTGAGGAGAGTTTGTTACGTTAGTCTCTAGTTCCTTCGCCTGACGCTTTGATACCCGTAGTAACTTGTCAGTCGTTAATCAGGCTTTACATTATAATAATAAGTCAAAGCTTTGATATACTGATTAAATTAAAATAATTCTAAAATGTTGCAAATGAATGACTCCATAAAGCTCCCCATATTGGTCCTTCTGTCGAAGGTAGGTCGTATAAGTTCGAGACAAGTTGTCATTTCTTTCTCATGATAATAATTTATTATTACACTATTTTTTCTCTCTATTGAACAAATGAGCCCAATTAGCTTTCACTTTGTCAAATGCTAGACGATAGTTAAGATTTATGAACTATTGTGTACAAAAGAAAATCAGATTAAGAAAATCATAGAAAATCATAGAACAAAAGGAGATCGAAGTATCTCACTCACCATTGAAGACAATTTTCTTGAGCTATGCAACTAAACAAAGCTTAAACCGGGTTTACCTTTAACCCTTTATCTCATATTTAACGAGATATTGTAACAACGCGCTTTCGCCCCCCCCCTTTTGAGGCCTCCAACAGTGACAAAACGCCCTATTAAGGCCTCAAACACTGTTTTGTTTGAGTAATGGTGATCACTTTTTCGACGTCGTCCCCTATCAAAAAGGTACATCAGGGGGTTTGCCAGAAAGGGGATGTGCCATTTCTGTTTCGAGGGTTGAAGGAGGCAGCAGTATTGTACAGAATGCAAGTTGTAAATGGCAGAATTTTCGAGTGGTAAACACGTCAGACTAGTTATCTAGGGATCGCTATCCACATGGGTTCAAAGTCTGGTTTCCTTGAACAAGAATCTTTACATTTGTAACTGAATTCAGTACTGGTTGGTTCCAGGAACAGATTTGTAAGTGTGTCTTTAAGCTTCCTTCACAGTCAAACTAAAATAAATTCTAATTATCAAAAAGGAAAGGATGTAGAACATCACATTTTAAATAAATTTTGTATAAACCAAGATGTACCTAGGTTATGAATAGAGTAAGTCTGATATAACTCGGCACAAATGTTTATCTGGATAAGACATTGTGTTTCAAGTCAGACAAGTGGCTCTATGATTAAGATCATTCTTGGAGGTCAAGCTTCTAAACTGAATGTAAAACAGTATATTTTTTATGCTTTCCTGTAGATGTAATTTACCTTTCCATCACACTTATTTCAGATATGATCAGCTGAAAGAAGATTTACTACAACACAGCACATTAAATGATGGCAGAGAACTTATACTGAAAGGGTACGTGACACTAAAACTTAGGTTACATAGATTCCTTTGTTTTCGGATTGTTAAAGTCACCAGCTTGGTATCATATGCACTTCACTGCTGCTGGCTCTGGAGGCTTCTTATCTCTAGTAGACCTTCTTGGTGCTGGTTTAGGTGCTGCAGGTACCTCTGGTGTACATTCTGCACCTTTATTTTGATTTGTCTGTACTGTGACTAAATCTGTCTCGTCTGTTGCTAACATTTTTAGTTTTGTGGTTTTGGGCATTCTTTAGGGATTCCGTTCATCTCATTTTTGGTACTTTGGATTCCGTCTTGTGAGTAATCCATCGGTGGTTCAACTCAAATGAAGCCTTTTTCTTGGAGAAAAAAGAATGGACAGAAAGCCAGAGTTCTTCCCCGAACATCGCAATATGACTTTTATATAACAGACTTAACCTTTACTCTGAAACTGCTGAATTTCTTGAATGAACATGTTCAGCTTCCAATTTTGGTACATTCCATTATCATTTTTGGGGATATCAAGATAAACATTTAAAGTTGATGTTGAAATCCCTTAGACCCAGAATGAACTGTTCCAAATTCAAAACAGGGCAAATTCATAATATGAAGTAAACAGGTTTAGTGTTAATAAAGGATTTATGACAAATGTTGCCATACTTGTGAATTGGTATATACTTTTTACATTTTTTACAGAGTTATGCCTCTTTCCTTAGTGTCAAGTATGGACAGCTCTTGTTTTACAGTAAAGCTACGATTTATGATTAAATCTCCATTTATTTCAGAGAATGTTTGAATGAGGTGACATTATCTGTTCTTCAATGTAAACTCACTGGCCACGATGACTCAGAAACTTTAGAAAAGAAAAGGTAACTTTTTGTATACATATATATTTTTAATAATTGACTAATACTCATGTGGCAAAACTGTATCCCTATTCAGCGAATAGATTTACTGTGATTACAACTGTTAAATCTGATGGTCTGGATGTAACTTTGTTTTAATTCTAGATCATTTGTTTTATTTTCAAACAAGAATTCATTAACTTATTACCAGTCGGGTCCTTTTGTTTGTTGTTAATTTGATAAAGGACCTTATTACACTTTGTAGTCATATTTTGAAACAGTTTTTGTTATATGAATAACCTACTGTGTTACTAACACATTTATTGTTTCATTAACACATTTGTGATTTATTAAGACCAAACTTAAACAAACAAGTAATGAGAAATATCAATTTCAATAATTGAACAGTCAAACTTATTCATGTAAGATGCTTTATGAAAACATTGATTTCAAATGATAGAAGAAAGTTTGCCTAAAAATAAATATTTTTTGCGCGATCAAATATTTGTGAATAATTTTAGTTTGCAAAAATGGCAAATATTTCCAAGTCGCAAAATTAACCAACTTATACGGTATTATTCATGAAACCGTAAAAATTAGTTGTATAATGCTTTAATCATATATTGCTGACCTTGAGAAACTAAAACTGAAAAATTTGTGTATGAAATTATTATTCCACATTGTCTTATATCTTTGACCTACAGAAATATAACAAAGTTTATTAAACACTTCTCTTGAACGCTCTCTTTGTTGATTTTTGTTTTTGTTTTATGGTCTGTTTTCTGTTTGAAATTGGAAAGTTCTGATAATGAGAAATTCCTATATACGGTAAAGATAAGTAAATGACATGATCTTCCAATCTGGACAAAACCAAAACCATTCATAACTTTTAGGAATATTTCAAAATATGTACTGGCTCAGTCGCAAACAGTGCATACCATGATCCGACAGCAAAGGGTATGCTAGTTGATCTTGTTCTGCACTGGTCGCACAGGTGGAATCCTAAAGCGCTTGCATGCTAAGGGTTTATTTTCTCTCTTTGTTTGGACCGATTTGATATTACACATTTTTATGTACGAGATGTTAGAATAATGCAGCAAACAGGCCTCTGTGGCAGCGTGGTTAATGTCGTTGTGAGAGGCAAGTGGTTGTAGTCAACAACATTAACCACTTGACCACAGAGCACAGCAGTAAGACTACCTTAATATTTAAGATTTGATCCACTTAGAATTTCTATTAAAATATGTGGTGCAGATATTTGAAGTTTATTAGTCAAGTTTTGTAAGGTGTAAAATTAATAGTACTATATTTTAAGACACTTTTTCATTTATTTAACAGCTCTAAAAATGAAATGCAGAAAATTATATTCGGAGATCGAGGAGAAACGGAGAGCCAAAGAAGAGGAGTTAAAAGCATTGACAACTGACGCAGATGGTAAAAGGTAAATACAAATTTTATGTCAATATTAATATTGGTTTTGTTAAATGGTTTTATTACACTCCTGCACCGTGGTATATGTTATAAAATATTTTATCGCCATTTTTTGCAAATGGCTGAAGGGTTTAAAAATATTATACATGTACCCTGATTGCCTATCTCTTTGTCTGCCTGAGCTGTCGAGGATAAAAAAATAGATTTGGTTAATTTCTATTTAAATCATTTCTTGCTGGGTTCTTTGTTTGAAAAATCTAGTGTTATTTGGTGTGTTTGATTCTTGATATTTGGGTCAAATGTGCTCCTCATTCAGGCAAAGTGCTGGGACCCAGGTTTCAGTTGCCCCAAATTTAAAATTTCAAGACAATAGTCCAAAGTTAAAGCCAAAAAGAAACTGTGTCAACTCTATATCTTTTGAACAGATTTAGGCATATTGAAAGTACTAATGTCAAATGTTTAGCTCGTTTAGACATTGTGAAAAATTCACTTGCCAGACGCCCACATTCAAGGTCAATGATGCAGTTAAAGGTCAATGTTACTGTTTAAGGTCAAGGTAACAGTTTATAGTCAAGGTAACTGTTAAAGGTCAAGGTAACAGTTAAACAGTTAAAGGTCAAGGTAACAGTTAAATGTCAAAGGTTTGAGCCAGCAAATATGTATCAACTCTCAAACTTTTCACATATTGTGCAAACAATTTTTATATAAAATTTCTTTCTTTGTTTTAAGAGTAAAATGATGATGGGAAAAAAGAGAAGAAAAATATTATTTTATTATTGTATTTTAGCATTCATGAAGTGATGCAGGCCAAACTACAACTGAACTACATTCAAAACAATGTGCTACAAGGCCTCATACAGGGCAGCGGACTTAACTTGGCGCAGGATGAGAAATTGTGTACTCTTATGCAGGAGGCCGGCAAGACTTTACACATGTAGAGAACGTGGGTTCGAGTCTTCACGTGACAATTTTAGATGACCATATCTATGATTTTGTCAGCAGGATTGGAAAATATGTACTCTTATGCAGGATACTGGCAAGACTTTCCAGATGTAGGGAATGAGAGTTAGAGTCTTGATGTGACAATTTTAGATGACCATATTTATGCTTTTGCAGTGCTGTTAGAATTGTTATGACAGAAAACATGTTTTTCGCTATACAGTTTTAAGGAAAGGTTGGAGTTACTGTGTTTAGCCCAATGTCTGTTCTACATTGTCATAAAGCTTGTGATCTAGCCTAGTGGTTAAGTTGTATGCCTCTCAACGTGGAGGTCGTGGTTTTGAACTCTACTGGGGATGCAACCAGGTTTTCCCACATGATCCTAGTTTTGACAAATGTTCAGGAAGTGGAATGGAAAAGTTCCCATCGAATAGACTTGAACCTTTCTAGAATAAATTTGAAAAAAAATATATATATTTAGCAGTTTTAACTGTTTTGCATAAAAAACCTTTGCATTAAAGCAATACTTTTAATGCCCCCAGGCATATATTAATTGAAATATCTGTCTGTCTATCCATATGTACCATGTTAACCTAAAATGGCAAGTTGGATTTTTCCAAAGTCCTACCTGTACCAATGGCTTTATTATTTACACACTTCCTCACCAATATAATGTACATGTTCTGGGTAGGTAACATAACTATGGCATTACTGTTTGAAAATCAAAACTGTTAACCTAAACCAGAAAGTTTGATATATCTCAAGTTCTATCTATACTAATGGTCTCATAATTTTTTCACTTATCAATACAAAGTACACAATATTGCGAGGTTATTTAAGTTAAATATCTTCTATATTTGATAGATACCTTCAATGGTCCTCTTATGTTTTGTGGAGAAAGGGGTCACTGGGGTCAAGGTCATTGTTGTAAGAAATAAATTTTAACGTTTTCTGCTGATACTCGTACAGCCTTTATTTTTTAAAGTTGATGTTTTTTGTGTTCAATACAGACATGCCAAGGGAGGACCTTTCCTTTTGGATTAAGGGGTCATTTTGGGTCAATGTCACTCATGTTAAAAATAGATTTTTACACTTTTACAGGTGAAATCTTATGTCTGATGTCTTAGATTTGGTACATGAAATTTAGATTTTTTTTCATTTGGATGGAGTTATGGGTCAGTTGGGTCAAGGTCATCTGTGGTAAATAGATTTTCACACTTTTCCCTAAACAGCCTTTAGTTATTGACATCTTTCATATTTGTTAGGAAGATAACTTGCAAGGTATTCTTCCTAGTGATTGAGTTAAGGGTCAGTCGGTCAAGGTCAAGAATGCCAATAATAGATTTCTACATAATTATTTGCTTATACAGCCATTATTTTTTTGCCTGATATTTTTCATATTTGAAAACTTGCATTGTCTCATTCATTTGGATTGAGTTAAGGGTTAATTGGAAGGGTCGCCTTTGCAAAAAAATAAATGAAAAAAATTTACACTTTTACATATACAACCTTTATTTAAGGACATATGTCTTTCATATTGTGAAGGATGATAGCTTACACGGTATTCTTCCTTTTGATTGAGTTAGGTGTCAGTGGATCAAGGTCGTGAAGGCCCATAATTGATTTCTACACATTTGCTAAAACGGCCTTTCTCTTTTGCCTGATGTTTTTCATATTTGTAAAGATTGTAAAGATGATATGTAATTTTTTTTTGGATTGAAATGTATGAAGGTCGCCAGTAATAAAAAAACGAAAATGATTTTTACACGTTTGCCCATACAGCCTTTATTTGGTTGGAAGATATCGTGCATGGTCTTCTTCCTTTGGATTGAGAAAGGGGTAAGGTCAAGGGTGCTAAAAATAGATTTTTGCACATTGGTTTATGCAAACTTTATTTATAGACTGATATTTTTCATTTTTGGAAGAAACACACCTTGTGTGGTCTAGTGCTGGGAGTAACAAGGCCAATATCTTTTGTGCTGACAATAGATTTTTTACTCTTTTTTTGTAAGCCTTTGTATATTTTTTACCAATGTCTCATAGTTACAAGGGACATTTATAAATTGAAGTTAGGATGTAGTTTGTGCTCACTGGTTTTAAGGTAGTCTTGCATTTATATATACATTTGATAAAGTACATCGTCACAAGACATAGCAATGACTTGCCAACTTACATTTTTCATATTTATAAAACACGCCATGACTCTGTCAAGTTTATAACTGTGTTTACAATGTTTTTGGCAATTTTTCTGTTCATAACTTAGTGAATGGGTAAACATTTTTGACAAGTGTCTGACCCGGGCATTTGTATTTAACAAAAACATTCGTGTTTAAAAAAACCTTTGTAATTTATTTATCAATGTCTCTTATTAACAAGGAACATACCTAAATTGGTCCTTTAAGTTTAGATTGAGTTTGGGGTCACTGGGTTCAAGGTAAAGTCTTGCATTTATATATATTTGACCAAGTTGAATATTTCAAGTCATAGCAATGACTTACCAATTTAGATTTTTTCACAATTACCTGTCGAGTTACACGACTGTGTTTACAATTTTTTGGCAATTTTTCTGTTCATAAGTAAGTGAATCGGTCAACATCTTTTGACGCATGTTTACTGACAAGAATCAGAGCGAGGGGCGGAGGAGGGGGAAGGCATTTGTATTTGACAAACAAGTTCGTGTTTATACAGCCTTTGTATTTTTTTACCAATGTCTCATATTTACAAGAAACATACCTAAGCTGGTCCTTTAAGTTTGGATTGAGTTTGTGGTCACTCGGTTTTATTAACAAGAATCTGAGCCAGGGGCATTTGTGTTTAATAAACATGTTCTTGTTAGAAAACTTTGGCACTATGAAGAGTTGAAAACCTCTGTTTGCCTTTTCTTACAATTGGTATGAGTGTACAATCTAGCCGTTGTTCTGATGTATGCACTCAAGACCAGAACTATATCTCATGGATTATCACTTATCAAATGAATAAAATATGTGATAAGTAATTTTATTTTCTATTTATATCCATGTGTTTCAGTTGTAGACAAAATATCTTTGGTGTCAAGGGGCTTGTTTCCATATTGTGTTGAGTTTACCTATGCTTAGTTGGTTAACGGCCGGGTTGACCCTTTACCGTAAATCCTAGTCTCACCAGGGGTGACTGGTTTGATACTCTGTTGTGGTGAAATCTTTTCTGTGATAACTGATCTCGGACCATGAGTCTTATAATGACCATTGATTCAGAAATCAAGTGGGATAAATAGGTGGTCACTTGGCCCAGGCATTGGTAATTAACAATTAGTTATACAGGAAAAGCCTGTTTGATTGAGGACCAATCGCTTAGATGTGACCCAAATAATGTTTTAAAATCTGTCCAAAAAAGAATAAATGAATGCATCCTAAAGTTGAATACAAGAGACACAACTAATCATAGCATGAGAATGCCTGAACAAAGCTGGGCAAGGAAATATAAAACATTGTAGGAAATTGTAGTGCATATTTATCCTCTGGAAAATGACATTTGTTTAATTGAAGTCCTTATGATTTGAACCTGTAACTGAGTTATTGCCCTTTCATAGTAAAAATTTTCAATTTGTGTTGCACATAGCTGAAAAGGTATTTGACCAAGAGTCATGAATTTTTACAGAAGTGTTGGTCAGCACGTGTAGTTGTACATCTGGTGGTTTGCTTGTGGATTTATGCATTATTTGGAGAGCTATTGCCCTGGACTTAGTGAAAATTTCAACTTTTTTCACGCCTCACCCAAAAAGTATATGACATGTAGTCGTGAAACTTTACAGAGATGTTGATCAGCATGTTTTGTTGTGTACCTTAGGATTAGCTTGTGTATTCATTCAAAAGTTGTAGTCATTGCCCTTGACTTAGTTAAAATTTGCAATTTTCAACTTTGGTCGCGCGTAGCCCAAACAGTATATTGACCTAGAGTCAGGAAACTTGATAGAAATCTTGGTCAGCATGTGTAGTTGCTCACCTGGGAGTTTGCTTGCATTTTTATTTATTCAGATTTGTAGAGTTATTGCTTTAGTAAAATTCCTTCCTAAATGTTGTGTCATGTAAACCTTTAAAATTGCTACAGATAGAATCAACGAACCAGCATGTAAGGACGTGCACCTTTGATTCATCGTCGGATACCCACGGCCGAACCATTATCATTCATCAGATTGCATGTTATGTGACATGTTTATCAATCGTGGGTATCCGACGATGCCTTTGATTTTGCTTGTGGATTAATTCAGTTGTGTTATTGCCATTGGCTTAGTATAAATTTGCAATTTTCAAATTGTGCCTAGGATATCTCAAGATATATTTGACCTAGAGTCATGAAATTTACAGGACTGTTGGTCAGTATGTGTAGTTGTGCACCTGAAATTTTGCGTGTTTTTTTTATTTCATTTTAAGCACAATTAGGGATGTAATATTGAGATTTGAAATTCTTAATTTTGGGAATACTGAATGTGTATTTGAATTCGCGGAAGAAATTTTTCGCGGAAAATGATTAAGAAGTCAACATTGGAAATATTTGATGTCGGTTATTATGCTCCAACCACTTAAAGGGCAAGGGTAGGTCATGTAGAATTACCTTCCTTTGTCCTCCGTCATACTGTCCTGCTGTACGTCAGTAGACTGACAATGGAGTGTGTGGGCATCTGTGTCCAATGGACATATCTAGTTCATTGTATGGTTTTATTGATTTCATGACGTTCAGAATACAATGGTTGGTGCTTTTAATTTTATATGGTTAATACTGCATTTTTGGACCACTGTCAAGTGATTATTTTGCCTTGAAAAGTCATTGACCATGAGCCTGTTTGAAACAAAAGTGCCACTAGTTTTAGTAGGAAACAAAAATGTTCAACTTGAGTAAATAAATTTTAATCATTTATTTAAGAGCACTATTAACACATTCATGAATAAAATAAATCGACTATTTCGTCCAGAAAGGTTGCTCTTTGAGCGAAGAAGCCATCTTTGCACTTTAACTGCAAAAAAACCAACAAAAAGCTATCAATGCTTAAAACAGTTGGACAGTATATTGAACAATACTGGAATAAAAAAAGATCTGCAATTTAAGAGCACATTCCTATATTTTTGATACCTCAAAATAATAAGCTTACAATTATCTTTTACTGAAAAACTGGAAAATACTACATATATATCCTTTATAGAAAGAAGTAAAATGCTACATGTGGAACAATAGTAAAATGTACATTTATGTCCTTTACGGCATAGTAGGAAAAATATACTTAAAATGATACATCAATGATGGAAAAATGAGAAAATACCTTTCTGGTTTACAACACCAGCATTCCCCACATTCTGGATACTCTTCATTTTGTCCTTGTGTAAACGTATAGCCTAAAACATCTTCACAATATTGTCTTTCATCCTCTGGTGTACGACCTTGGGGCATCGCTTTGTAGTCTTCTTCAGTCCAGTGGTGACATACAAAAACTTTAAAGGACAAATTCTTCAAGTAAAAAACTGACATGGTAGATCCATTTCGAATTGATATTAAATTAACGATCCATAGCGTGTGTCAAGCAGATAATACAGTTTTATTATTGACTTGTTTGACGCGCGTGTCTTTATTATCAAGAGAAAAATATCATATAAATGAATACCATTGTTAAGAATGCCATGAATGTGATTACATTTAGCAGCATATCTTACGTCAGTCCTAGAGCCGGCTTACTACTTCACTCAAAAATAAGATGTAATGCACAATTAATATTAGTTAATAATGTCGGGGCTTCTGTGGCCAAGTGCTTAATGTCGTTGACTTCAATCTACTTGCCCCTCACCTCTGTGAGTTCGAATCCCGACAGGTACTTTGGATTCATTCATGCTAGCGTACGGAACGTCGGAGGTTCTATTCAGGTGCCCGTTCGTGCATGATATAATACACGGAAGGCCACGTAGGTCTCCATCCACCAGCAAAGCTTGAAAGACTTAAAACCCGACAAAAACAGAGTTTGTTTGCGTTTATTTTCTTCCATATCCATCTAAGTTTATTAGGATAGTTTATACTGTTATCTCTTAGTACTTTAAAGTGATCTCACGAAGAGGAAAATATATCATTTCACGAAATATTTGATTTTTTTTTATTGTTGCTTTTATCAGAAAATGCAAAAGACAATCCTTGTGAGCAAACGTGAATGGACCAATATTAACGAAAATAATGCAAAGGCCAATATGCCCTAGAAATGAAAGAATAACTTGTTCTTTTGTTTAGTTTGTAATAACATACACGAGACTGAAAACAATGAAGTTGATACCTTTTGGTCTACAACACCAACATGTCCCGCAGTTCGGGTAGTTTACATAATCTCCTTTTGAAAACGTATAGCCTAAAACATCTTCACAATAATATTTTTCATCCTCTGCTGTACGACCTTGGGGCATCGCTTTGTTGTCTTCTTCAGTCCAGTGGTAGCATACCAAATCTTCATTAACCAGAAGTTCCTCTCCTGCAATGTAAAACAAATGAGCACAAATATGGCATAAAACATGGCAAATATAAGTATTATTGAATGATTATTCATGCCATATAATTCACTATTGTCTCGATATGCCTGTGTTGCAAAAAACTTATATATATGCTTATATGGATCTTATTTTTGTTTAAACCGCAGATAAAATCGCATAACAACTCATACGTTAAAATATGAACACACACTTTTCTATCACTTTTGGTACAAATTGAAATCGATATTACCAAAGGGTTCTTAACCGAGGATGTACAATTCAAGTTGATCGTAGGACCTTTGTATGCTGCATAGGTAATAAATTACCGACGGAATTAGTTATACGTTATTCATGTAAGCATGATCTCTTTCACGAAGTCGATTGACTACTCTAGAAAGGTTTCCAGAAAGAGTTATAGTATTGGCTCCGATTCCATTCACATGAGCTTTCAAATACGTAAATGTGGTGACATCGATAAGTGATATACATGTATTATGCACTTATAATTCATACACATTCCAAAATGTCAGCTACTTTAGTAACGCTCTTAATTGTGTTCAAGCGTTAATTTCGGAAGTTATTGTGACACAGAAAGAAGTTGAATTTAATGTTTGTTGAAAAGTCTGTATACCAGACGCCAGCTGAAGAAAAGCACGCTGGTGGGACAGTATTACTCTCTGTGTTGTTTGAATTTTTAAGAAATAAAAATAGTTTAAATCTATCATTTAAAACTAAGTAATTACCTGCGTCAGAAAGCCATTTAGCCGGGTTATCTCCTATTAAATTATGTAAGGCTTTAGTCTGTTACTGCACTTAGGTGACAATTTGGTACAATGATTTATGGTAATTCTTAATTAACGAAAGTTGAATTTAAAATTAGTTGAGAAGTATTTATGCCGGGCACAAGCTGAAGAATCACAAGATGATGGACAGTTAAACTCTCTGTCTTGGAAATGAAAATAATTAAGATAGTCATAAAAACATAAATCGTAAAACACATTTTAAATCAATATACCATCTGGTTTACAGCACCAGCATTGTCCACATTTTGGATAGAATTCATTTTCTCCTTGTGTAAACACATAGCCTAAGACATCTTCACAATATTGTCTTTCATCCTCTGGTGTACGACCTTGGGGCATCGCATTGTAGTCTTCTTCAGTCCAGTGGTGACATACGAATTCTGAAAAGTGGCGATTATTCCGAAAAATCAACAACAAATTAAAAGCTATTTGACAATTACAGACTTTACATGTCTGAAAAAGATTATAAAAGACAATGTGAAAAGCAGCATCTCTTACGACTCAATGTTATATTCTTTAAACCGTTTAATTCATCTGATTTAGTTAATTATTATGCTAATTGTGCTACTTATCATGCTAATTTATTAATTTTTACTAAGTTACTGTATTAAATATAATACGTACCAGCTTTCGAGGAATCCACCAAGAAAACGGCTAAGGTAATAGCGAGTGAAACTAGGCGCATCATTATGCGATATTCGACCTTAAATTAATGAAATGATTTAAAATTAACATATTGTATAAAACAAATGCTATGCATGTGTTGCAGGACTGACAATTTTTCAGCACACTTGTAAGCATACAAACAGTTGCAAACTTTACGTGTTGACATCATCACGTGATGTACAAAGACACCGGAAATACCCGCTTAATGTTAAATACATTATAAGCATTTGAATAAATTAATTTGCTAGAATATCGTCATAAAGTCTGAAAATGCTAATGAAAAACGTTTTTATTCTTATTTTTGATATTCTTAAACATTTTCCAAAGATCTCTTATTGGCTATAAAGCTGAGCCATTTTTTTAAAATTTTCATTAAAAAAAATCTTTGGCATTTTGTAATGAGTACATTTATACTGATTTATTTTGTATGGAAGTCAATATTTTATTGTGTTTACGTTTTGCTACCTTTATCACAAATCATTTCATATTCATTACTTCTTTAAGTGTTAAGCATGTTAAATGTTCTACATCAATTTCTACAACATTTTGAGGCACATATTTGCCCCATTTTAAAAGAGTTATTATTTTTTGAAACAGTGTTAAGCTAGCCGTTGGATTGCACAGTATAAACTTCAACTCGATCCTTCAATAAATTAACTGAGAAACATGATTCATTAACGGCCTCTAAATACACAAAGTGAAGTAAAAGTTAACGTCGAACGTTTAACAAAAATCCACTTATCAAAATTAAATTAAGTACGAATATTCGAAAAAGTAAATTCAGTTTAAAAGTATTTTGTCGAAACTTGAAGTAACAAATTTTAAAACATGGAATATACAAACAATGAATAAATAAATACATAACTGTACATACCTTAATGCTTTGCTTCTTCTGCTAGATTTAGGAAATATTTCCTAAAATGTTGATTTTGTATTAACACTTCCAGCATTTATAGGGAATCAAACATTATCAGCATATGTAATTGCGGCTTTCATCAGCTTTTATCTTCTTTCTATTTCAAGTAATAAAGGAAAAGTAAAACAAAAGTTTGTAAAGAATGAAAGTTATCACTTTCTTTTGTCACCATATTGAATCAAAATAGGCGTATATGAACACATGTTCATAATGACACTTGTTCTACATTTTGTGCATTTAATCGGAGTTTTACATAAAAGATGAAATGTGTATGCAGTCACGATTGATGTAAAGAGCACCACTAAATTAGGTGAAAATCAATTTTCATCCCTTCGAATCGCCCCCAATGACCAACGTCATCACAAAAGATAATGCATGACGTGAACAGTTAAAAGAGAAACAAAGATCAAAAAGTTATAACATAAATGTTCAATCATGAGTACGACTCATGACTCTACGATTATTCTTTTTGTTTTACTTGGAGACAAAATGCCTCTTTTAATGGAATGGAACTAACGAGACACATTGAAGACTCCGTGATGACCGCTATATAAAAACATCTGCGAACGTCCAAAACTTAAAATTTTACCAATTCCTTCATATGTTACATCTTCCACAATGACAAATTATATGTACAAGATATTCTGTTAAAGCTTTAACTCCTGACATGTTCATGTGTATATGTTTTTTTTGTTATTTTATTTTAATTTTTTTTTTTGAGGGGGTGGGGGTGTTGGGGTCGGGGTTTTGTTGTTGTGTTTCTTTGTTTTGTTTTTCTTTGTTGTTTTGTTTGCAATATTTTAGCCGATTTTAATAACAATTTTTGTCATATCTCAGCATTCGATATACATGACCGACTTTTTTGATACCTAATTAGAAACTACTTATTTCTCCTCGAGCGACTGACTTCTTGTCCAACGTGATTTCTGAACCAGCGTTGGGAGACAAATGACCATAAGACTCATTGTCCGAGAACAATGCCATAGAGAAATTTCTGTTCCACCGAGGACAGAAGCAGTGCGCCCTGCATTACTAATTAATCTGATTCTCTCCCTATTGAGCTATTCTAGTTTCTGTTTTAAACATATTTTTTATGTTAAATTTTGAAACAAACATATTCAGTTCAGTAAGTTGACGCCACGTGTATTGAACAGCCTACTGACGCCGCGCTTTAGTAACATCAAACGAATTATCTCCGAACATAATCGTTAATTGTTAAGGCATAACAAATAGAAAGGAACGCAAATAATGATATCTACAATCATTAAAGTCCAATGAGTATTGTTATATCATATGTTACCTTACAAAGGATATATACACGATAGATTTTTAAGCTGTCAGTTTGGAGGCAAATTTGATTCATATCATGTTTCATACATACACAAAAGCTACCGAAAAGCTGTTTTATATATGATTATATACAACAATACCGAAAAGCTGTTTCATATATGATTATATACAACAATCTTTACAATCTTCATACGATACATAAAATCTGTGCGATAAATATCATATGCCATACACACTTGAAAGGTATCTGCAAGATGTTTCTCGTTTTAATATATTGTGGAAAATTCACTCCTAGTATATGTAGATATTTTATATGATCAATAGGGAGGAAATCGGATTTTTTGTTAGTAATCCAGGCACGCTGCATGTATCCTCACACTTGAAGAGTTATTTCTCTAGGCCATTGATCTCAGACATTGGGTCTTATGGTCATTTGTTAGAGAAACAAATAACTTCTAATAAGCTATCAGCTATAAATAAATAAATAAATAAATAGATAAAAATCAAAAAGTAAAATATAAAAATGGCGCTCAAGATGATATGTCAAGAAATTGTGCGCAATAATACTGACACAAAAAACTAAAATACCCCCTCCCCCCATGAAAAAAAAATAAATACATAAATTGAAACTTTCATGTATATGGAAGTTAATTACAGAGCGGACACAACAACCACCATTTATATGTATATAACATAGATATTGAAATAGTTTCAAGCCCACGTTCAGTGGCCTTGACCGTAGTCGTAGAAACTGACAGACTGACAGTTAGACAGACAGACAGACAGACAGACAGACAGACAGACAGACAAACAGACATATTACTTTATTTCACAATAGCACAAACATGACTGATCTTCATTAGAGCTTGTTCATTTTTACATGATAGTAAATTCTTTTAAGATAAAATAAGCAGTTTTTAACTGAATTAGGTTCAAGATTAAAAGATGGGCATTTTAGAAAATTATGTTGGCTAGAATCTATTTTTCAATAGTTGCAGAGCTTGAACATGTTATTTATTGTTTTATCTCAAGACCACTCGCTGTTTCGGTTGGAAGGCGGTAATTACAAGTCCGAAATTTGAATAATTGAATAGTGTTGATTGTTATTCCTTCAAATATTTCTCATAATTATTCTAGTGCATTTATAAATTACATGTATTTAAAGATTCTCATTAACTTGAACATTATAACTAGCTTGCCTAATGTTGCTTTTATTTGGTCTCTTAAAATTTGATTGACAATTATGTGCAAGTTATTATTAATAATGTTAACCAGATATCAGGTCTTCCGACTTGTATAAATATTTCTTTTATTTTATTAGTCAATTTAAAATAAGTATTTGTTTGGTTAAGCATATAGTATTAGATAAAAGTGTTTGGTAAACACAAATGCCCCCGGTCAAGATTCTCTTCAGTAATAAATTTCAAATTGATTTGTGTGTTGGCTTGAAAATGTTGACTAGCGGTTTATGGTCCTTAATTACTTTAAATGTTGAAACTTTCTATCCCCAAAGTTACTGCTTAGCATTCTCTTTCAATTTGACTGTAAATCCTTTCAAAATCATTTATCGTTCTTCTTACATATGCTACAGGTATTCAATGCCCATCATTTTGTTTTTGAAGCAAAATACATGTAGCCCAAACTGCAGATGGTGTTTTTGAAGGCCATATCATTAGCAAGCATTTGTTTTCAGTGCCTTTAATCATATTCTTCGAATGCAATTTGTTGTTCTTTCCCCAGTCGAACGGGACATCTTTCTTGTTAATTTTCTGATAAGTTCCGAAATTATTGCAAACTTTTGAAAAATATTTGAGCAGTAGTTTAACAGTCCTGAGAAAATTTTAACTTCTTAAACATTTGAGGGGGTCAGGGTAGGTGTATTCAGCACTGCCTGTATATTTTGTCATTATGTGACATGAGTCCATTTCTGGTTAGGGTATGACCCATAAATGTGATGGTTGTCTTGCAGATTTCACATTAACTTTTGCTCAGCGTAAGGTTTTTTGTCTCTTAGGCATTATAGAACTCTACGCAGCGTGTGTGTTGTATTATACGTTAGTATACTTCTGAAGCACAGGAAATAACGACATATTGACATATCCTGATTGTGGGTCTAGCTCTATCTTATCATACCCCATGTTAAGATTTAGTTTAGTGAAGAATTTGGCTCCATTAAGTTCTATGTTTGGCATGGAAAAACGTTCACGTGCAACTGCTGAATTTGCTTGACTCATGTCTACACAAGTGCTCATGTTTCCATTGCATTTAGGAATAATTATCAGGAGTGCCGCCCATTTTGTAGCACCTTTAACCTTTTCTATGACGTCAGAATCTAGTACACTTGTTTTATTTTCTCGGACTTGCTGTCGGATTTTGAAAGGTATTCTGCACAATTGCCTGTGAAATAAACTTAACAGCAGTCTTGTTGATATGTATCTGTGAAAATATATTTTTCATGTTACATTTATTTTGATTTGTTTTCACATTATTAATGCAGAATTTAGGTCACCCTAGATCAACTGCAGTTTGAAGTCACAGTACTGTTTGCAATCTTTATCAATGATGTGAAATTTTATTTTTGTTTCCTTTTGACTTAATTACTTTTTTCATCTTTGCAATTCAGAGAATTTTCAGAGGTATCTCTTGAGCATCAGGGTAGATCTTTGAATGACATTAGTATATGTAGATTTTGTTTTCACTTTTTCAAAAGTTGCATGGTATTACAAGGCAGTTTACATAGCCCCAGAATCTACGGGCAATTTATATTCTATTCATTCTATTTCAACTTGCAAATATAGGGACTGATATTTTGAATATATGTTGAATACACATTCCTCTTGTTGATCATTTACATTTATGGAATCTTGATAGCCATTTACAGAACTCGTGACTCTCCTCGATTTGCACATATTTCCATAATGACATAGCTTGTTGCATTTGCTGCAAGTAATATTACGAGATTTAATACATTCATGACCAGAATTACCTTTTCCTCCACAACGTTAGCAGCTCTTGGATTTCGGTAGTTTTGGTTCTGGTCTGGCTCTTGACTGGTAATGCTTCCGCTGTCTAGTTTGTTTTGAATATGGCTTACGTCATCATGATTAGTAGGATATTCTAATTTGTGTTGATTTCTTGTCGACTTGTATTTCGTTGGCATGCATATTTGCAAGTTCAGTTGTGTGAGCAATGTGTTAAACTTTTATTCCAATGTTAGATCTAGTTCGCGGAGTGATCTGATCTTTAACTGTTTTAAGGTACATGTACAGTGTTCCATAACTTGGTCGCGTATCATATCTTCTACAGTGTTGTTAGGACAATCACATGGTATTGAGAGTTAGTTTTATGAGTCTCGCAATATAATTGACTACAATTAAATCAGAGTTTTGTTTTTGCTGCCTAAATCAATGTCTTTCATATGCTATATTTTTCTTTGGATCGAAGAAGTAGTGTGTAATTTCTCGAGCTGTTTGGCTGTATGAGTTGTCTTGACGTTTTGTTGTTTGGAAAATAGCTTTTAAATTCTTCTCCTCCCAGGTGTAATAGATTTTTTTCTTTCCTCTGTTGTTATTTCAATTACATGTAAATAGTATTCTAATCGCTTGATGAAATTGTTCTATGCACTGGACAAGTTGGTATTTTGCCCAGCAACTTTGAAAGGCTGTGGCGTTGGCAGTTCAGAAATGCCATCTTGAAATAATTTATATAAATCTTTGATTCTTGAAAACAGTCACAATTACTTTAACACTGAACTTATTATCAACAAGACCACTAGAATTAATTAAACTAGTGAAAACTATTATCCAATCATCCTCTTCGACAATGTAATGTCTGCTATATAATAGTTGCTGGGCAGCATGGGTAGAGAAATTAAACGTTGCAGCTCTCGGTTTCTAAATCTATTTACAAAATGACCCTACAGAGAGGTGATACCAGGTGAATATAGACGGGGCTTATCATCTAGTGACTAATACTCTGAGCTGACTAATAGCGAGTCAATGTCTCTGTTTATTTATTGAATATTGCATGAAATCTGAATAAAATGTCCCAGAACAAAATATATTTTCTTTTTAAAGTAGGAATTTAATCATTTAGAAATAATTTTGTGCATGATTCATTCACTCTTAAAGTAAACCAGAATTTTTGTCTTTCATACACAACTTTTCAGTCTTTTTTTTAATTCAATTAAAAATTATGTAAACAACAGGAAGAAGCAATACAGGGCTTAATACACTTTAACATTGACAATTCACAGACTGTACTAATAAATCATAGAATACACATATCAGTCACCTGACCTGATTGAAAAGCTGGATGGCAGAAACTAGACTCGTTTTTGTAATATTCACCTGTTTTTTGAAATGTGTTTATTGAAACCAGCTGTGCTCAGGAGTTTTCATTGGTAACAAAACAAACAACAAAATCAAACTCTCTTCACTGTATGTATTCAGCATGAATTAAATGCATTAAAAAGATGCAATTTGCTATCATCTTTAAAAGATATAATTTATTTTAAGGTTAAAAGATACAATTTATCTTTTAAAGATACAAATTACTTCAAGCTTTAAATATACAATTTGTTTTAAGCTTTAAAGATACAATTTATCTTAAATATTTCCTTTTTTTTAGAATTAAACACAATAAACAATCACAATGCTCTTACAAACTAAATCTGAGCTTTTAATGCTTCAATAAGCTTAGTATAATAAGAGATAAAACAAGTATGTATATGCTAAAACCGTACAAACATGTAATGAAAATAGGAAAGAAAAACAGCTCATAGACTCTCAAGAAAATCAAATATAAAGAAAGCATAAAATACAGCACAGCTGTTAAAAAGTTGCATTATAAAATACATCAGCCGAAATACACTAGCAATTTCTAACAGCAGAAATAAAGTATTGAACAGCAGAAATATACTTATTATATCTAACAGAAATATACCAGTAATAACAATAGAGTATAAAGAAATATATCTAACAGTAGAAATATAGTTATAATTTCTGTGGAAGACAAGAACGTGTTTGTTAAACACAAATGCCCCCGGCTCAGATTCTTGTCAGTAGCAATATTTCAAAAAATGTTTACCCATTCACTCAGTTATGGACAGAAAAATTGCCAAAAAATTGTAAACACAAGTTATATAGCTTGACAAAGTCATGGCATTTTGTAATTGTGAAAAATATAAGTTGCCAAGTCATTGCTCTGACTTGTGAAGTTGAAAAATCAACTTCATGAAAGTTATCTTCCTACCAAATATGAAATACATCTGTCATTAAATAAAGGCTGTATGGGCAAAAGTGTAAAAATCTATTTTGAGCACTGGTGACCTTGACCAAACTGACCCCTAACTCTATCCAAAAGAAGAATACCATGTAAGTTATCTTCCTACCAAATATGAAATACATCTGTCAATAAATAAAGGCTGTATGGGCAAAAGTGTAAAAATCTATTTTGAGCACTGGTGACCTTGACCAAACTGACCCCTTACTCCATCCAAAGGAAGAATACCATGCAAGTATCTTCCTACCAAATATGAAATA
This sequence comes from Ruditapes philippinarum, assembly GCF_026571515.1. Classification (NCBI taxonomy): domain Eukaryota; kingdom Metazoa; phylum Mollusca; class Bivalvia; order Venerida; family Veneridae; genus Ruditapes; species Ruditapes philippinarum. The sequence continues at coordinate 44,077 of NW_026863017.1, forward strand.
CATCTGTCAATATATAAAGGCTGTATGGGCAAAAGTGTAAAAAACTATTTTTAGCACAAGTGACCTTGACCCAACTGACCACTAACTCCATCAAAGTTTATGTTTCTATCAATTATAAATAACATCTGTCTATAGAATAAGGTCAATACACCTGTAAAAATGTAAAAATCTATTTTCAACATTGGTGACCTTGACATTGGTAACATTGACCTTGACCCAAATGACCCCTCATTACACCCAAAGAAGGAGGACCTCCCTTGGCATGTTTGTATTAAACTAAGACATCAACTAAAACATAAAGGCTGAATGAGAAAAAATGTTTATATTTATTTTTTAAACCAGTGACCTTGACCCTAGAGACCGCTTACTCCACAAAAAATTAGAGGACCATCAAAGGTATCCACCTACTAAATATGAAAGATATCATTAAAGAAATTAAGCAATTAGGAGAAATTTAAGATAAATCCAACTTGCCGAAATAGGTTAACTAGACAAGGCCCTATTTTCAAAGTGAAAAAAGGGAAATAACTGGGAAATATGGATGACACAGTTATATAACTTGGCAATATCATGTACTTTGTATTGATAAGTAAGTGTGGAAATTATAAAGCCATTAGTATAGATAGAACTGAAGATATTTCCAACTTGCCGTTTGACGTTAACCATTATTCATTTTCTAAGTACTGAAAAGGGCAATAACTTGGTAAATATGAAAGCCAGAGTTATGTAACTTGCCCAGATCATGTACTTTGTATTGATTAGTAAGTGTGTAAACTTAGAAGCCATTGGTACAGGTAGAACTTAAGAAAAATCCAACCTTCCGTTCTAGGTTAACCTCGTACGGACAGACGGACGGACAGACGGTTCAATTACTATATGCCCGGGGGCATAAAAAAACAACATGTTATTATTTAACAGCAGAAAAAAATAGCTGTAACAGACAAAAACAATTATAATATTTAACAGCAGAAAAAAAAATGGTTATAACATTTAACAGCAGAAAAAATGGTAATAATATTTAACAGCAGAAAAAAATGGTTATAATATTTAACAGCAGAAAAAATGGTTATAATATTTAATAGCAGAAATATGTAGAAAACTACTTAATAATATTTAACAGTAGAAACATAGATACAATATCTAACAAAAGAAATATAGTTTCAATACTTAACAACAGAAATAAAGTAACAATATCTAAAAGATTTTTTTTTAATTCACAAAGGGCTTTATAATTCAGTCAAAATCCATGTCAAACTTTCAGCCTAGGATAGTAACCTCAAATTATGATCCTGAAGACACGAATAAAGTTTCAAGAGAATATTTCCACTTACTTGTATTTTGAAGATTTATGTTGCATGCATAACTAAAACCAAGAATATTTTGTGTTAACAAAAGGACCATAATTCTGTTTTAAAAAACAAGCTAGAGTTATGGGCCTTGGGTCCAAAAATCCTATTATGATCTCAAACAAGAGGGCCATGATGGCCCTGAGGTCGCTCACCTGTATATAGGCCCCCGCAACGAGGCCAGTTTAACCCCAGGTCTTTTATTGAAGACACCCAATAGAAGATGTTTCATGATGTTAAGTTTGTACTACACACATATAATGGAAAAACAATGACCTTAACCCCCACCCCACCCCGACAGGGCCAGTTTTAACCCAAGGGCTTTCATTTGAACAAACTTGGTAGACACCCATAAGAAGATGTTTCATGCGTAACATCTAATCTAAGCTCTAGCTCATTGGGTTTTTTAAAAGAAGACTTTTTTAAGATTTTACTATACACATATAGTTAAAAACAATGACACCCATGGGGCGGGGCCAGTTTTGACCCAAGGGCTTTTATTTGAACAAACTTTGTAGACACTTACCAGAAGATGTTTCATGCTTAATATCTAAACTCTAGCTATTTAAGTTTTTAAAAGAAGATTTTTAAGTTTTTGCTATACACATATTAGGAAAATCAATGACCCCCAGGGCGGGGCCAATTTTGACCCCAGGGCTTTTATTTGAACAAACTTTGTAGACACTCACTAGAAGATGTTTCATGCTTAATATCTAAACTCTAAACTCTAGCTATTTGGTTTTTTTCAAAGAAGACTTTTTAAGTTTTTGCTATACACATATAAGGATAATCAATGACCCCCGGGGCGGGGCCAATTTTGACCCCAGGGCTTTTATTTGAACAAACTTGGTAGACATCCATTAGAACATGTTTCATGCTAAATATCTTAGCTCTAGCTCTTTGAGTTCTTTAAAAGAAGATTTCTTAAGTTTTTACTATATGCATATAGGGAAAATCAATGACCCCCTGGGGCGGGGCCAATTTTGACCCAAGGGCTTTTATTTGAACAAACTTGGTAGACACTCATTAGAAAATGTTTCATGCTAAACATCTTAGCTCTAGCTCTTTGGATTCTTTAAAGAAGATTTTTTAAGTTTTTACTATATGCATATAGGGATAATCAATGACCCCCTGGGGCGGAGCCAATTTTGACCCCATGGCTTTTATTTGAACAAACTTGGTAGACACTCACTTGAAGATGTTTCATGCCAAATATCTAAGCTCTAGCTCTTTGGGTTTTTTAAAAGAAGATATTTAACGTTTTTTTCTTCCAGTTGCCATGGCAACCAGAGTTCTGCATGGAATTAAATTCTTTGAACAATTTTTAAAGATGACCACCAAAGGAACATTCCTGTGAAGTTTGGATGAAATTGGCTTAGTGGTTTATGAGGAGATGTCATTTAAAGTAAAAGTTTACGGACGGACGGACGACGGACGGACGGACACCGGACGAAAAGCGATCACAAAAGCTCACCCTGTCACTTTGTGACAGGTGAGCTAACAAGAGCTGTCGGTAGGACAGCACGCTCGACTATTCTAAGTGCTTGATAGTAAAAGAGCCTTGATAATGTTAAATTTTTTAAGATCACAAAAGGTCTAATTTTTTTTTAATAAATTCATGTTATAGGCCTTAGAGAGAGTCTAATTATACAGTATTGGCGTGACTATTCAGAAGGTAATGTCACAAGGTTGTTTTATTGAGTATAATAATACTAATTACCTATGAATACATAAATTTGACAGAAAAGGTACAAAGGCTTCTAATTAAGATGTTTTATCAAGTAAATCACTGCTTTATTATTATGAATGCATAAAATTGTCCCAAAAAAAGGCACAAACCCTTCAGTAGTAATTGAGATAACAGCTTACAAGCAAAACTTTACCATGAATTTCTAAATTGAAAAACAGGAGAAAAATCAGCCTAAATGCAAGATAGAATTATGGATCTTTGTCAGTGACCTACAATTATGACCCTAAATGCATATGTGAAGTTTTAAATAAATATCTTTAATAGTTATTGAGATATGTAAAACTTGCATGTAAACATTAACCAAGAGACTAAGTAGAAAAGGGGATATGAATCAGCCTTAATGCAAGATAGAGTTATGGAACTTGGTCAGTGACATACAATTATGACCCTCCAATTATGACCCTAAGTGCATGTGTAAAGTTTCAAGTAAATATCTTTGAAGACCTTTAACCTTTAACCAAAATTTCTAAGTTTCAAAGGGGCAAATAATTCTTCAAATTATGCAGGCAGAGTTATGCAATTTTACAAACTGATGTACATTGTTACTATAAAAAAGTATTTTTAAATTTCAATTGAATATCTCAAGCAATAATTGAGATATTTGACTTTACAAAAAAACTTTAACCAAAGTTTCTAAGTTCCAAAGGGGCATAATTCTGTCAATATTGTAGGCAGAGTTATCCAACTTGTCAATCTGATGTACCTTGTTACTATAAATAAGTATTGTAAGTTTCAATTGAATATCTCAAGCAATAATTGAGATATTTGACTTTACAAAAAACTTTAACCAAAATTTCTAAGTTAAAAAGGGGCATAATTCTGTCAATATTATAGGTAGAGATATCTAACTTGTCAATCTGATGTACTTTGTTACTATAAATAAGTATTGTAAGTTTCAATTGAATATCTCAAGTAATTATTGAGATATTTGACTTTACAAAAAACTTTAACCAAAATTTCTAAGTTAAAAAGGGGCATAATTCTGTCAATATTGTAGGCAGAGTTATCCAACTTGTCAATCTGATGTACCTTGATACTATAAATAAGTATTGTAAGTTTCAATTGAATATCTCAAGTAATGATTGAGATATTTGACTTTACAAAAAACTTTAACCAACGCAGACGCCGACACGAACGCTGACGCCGGGGCGACTACAATTACTCTCATATTCTTCGAATAGTCGAGCTAAAATGTGTGCAGTAACAAGCAAATATCTTAAGTGGCAAGCAAGGCATTATGTTATGCAAAAGGTTGCATGTACAACTTTGAAGTAGCGAGTAGAATAGCCCCACTCTTCTTTAAAAATTCTCACTAAAAATATCCGTGCATGATCTGTCAATCAATTTTAAATGCAGAGCATTACTAATCAAAAGTTACATACGATATAAACATATAAAATCATCACAAATATATATTAAAGTCTATAAGCTATACATCTGAGGAAAAAATTATTGTTTAAATTTTAAATGTATATCTTCCAAAATGCTTGCATACAATAAATATGGTAGCAGCGAATGGCACATAATACAAAATCATTGCATAGTGGATAAAATATTTCTTAAAATATCGGATTAAATTTTGTACAGGGACATTTAATTCTGTTTCCATACAATTTTCATGTGTAATAATATAAACAATCTACATGTATGTTACAACTATTTAAACAAGAGCTGTCGGTAGGACAGCAACGCTCGACTATTCTTAGTGCTTGATAGTAAAAACAAAATGCTTGATACAGTTACCTCCTCCAGTTTACAGGTTGTGGTGATGATGGTGAACAAGTGTGCAAAGTTTCAAAGCCATATGTCCATGGACTTTGAAAATATTTGAGGTATTACAGAAACTTTAAGTAAATTCTAAGTCGATAAAGGGGCATAATTCTGTCAAAGTGCTTGATAGAGTTACCTCCTCCTGTCTACAGGTTGGGGTCATGATGGTGAACAAGTGTGGCAAAGTTTCAAAGCCATATATCAATGGACTTTGAAAATATTTGAGGTATTACAAAAACTTTAACGTAAATTCTAAGTCGAAAAAGGGGCATAATTCTGTCAAAATGCTTGATACAGTTCCCTCCTCCTGTCTACAGGTTGGGGTCATGATGGTGAACAAGTGTGCAAAGTTTCAAAGACATATATCAATGGACTTTGAAAATATTTGAACTATTACAAAAACTTTAACGTAAATTCTAAGTCGAAAAAGGGGCATAATTCTGTCAAAATGCTTGATAGAGTTACCTCCTCCTGTCTACAGGTTGGGGTCATGATGGTGAACAAGTGTGCAAAGTTTCAAAGCCATATGTCAATGGACTTTGAAAATATTTGAACTATTACAAAAACTTTAACATAAGTGGTTACGCCGACGCTCGGGTGACTACAATAGCTCTACTTATTCTTATCGAATAGTCGAGCTAAAAATCAACCATAAGATTATGGAACCAATAGAATATTAATGTTGATATCAAAATATTTAAAGTGGAAAATGAAATATGCCGATGATAAAATATATAAACAATGAGGAAACCCCTTGATACCTCTTATCTACCGGTCTGGTTCCTATATGTAAATTAGTAACAAGATAATTTGTTTCCCGATCTGCTATTTCTAGAAACAAAACATCACTGTTGCATTATTATATAGCTCTCGGGACACTGTTTTGAAGGCCTAACAGTGATATGATGCACTTTTGCAAGATAGAAATACTTAGTTTGAAACAACACAAATTGTTTTCAAACAGAAAATAAAAGCTAAAGGCCACTTTAAGATATATGATGTGATGAGAACAATGAAACTTCACAGGGAGTCCATAATGAAGCTTCTGAAGCTTAAAAATTGATGAAATTATAAGGTAAACAGAAAACAAAAAACATCAATAAAAACTGAAAGTGAATATTTTATACATGAAATAGTTTCTAAATTAAAACGCTTAACAACTTAAATACATTATTACATATTATAAGTGTAAAATAGCTGCCTTTTAACAATACAAACATGGCACAAAATGGAATGTTGTGTATGGAAACATTACAGTTTTATTGTTGGAGTAAGACATTGGTTGCCTCCCTATTTGTTATTCATGACATAAACAAGGATTTCTTAAGCTACTGGGACGGAATGTTTCACAAAACAGTCTTCAAATACTTGTCATGAATAACTTATTCTAAGGTCGTAAACTGTCAAGCTGACATGAGGAGGTGTGCAATGATTTCCACAAAAATGTTAGCCAGGAAAATCATTACCGAGGGGATCCAAATGCAATACCAACCTGGGTCTTTACATATCAAGTTTAATTAAAATATCTCCTTGCTAACTCTAGTTATTGTATGGAAACTATTTTTAGAAACAGTGTCCTTGACCCCAGGGTGTTCAGAAGAAATCCCAGCAATATGCTGTATAATAGTTTGATTACAATAACTCAAGTTATTGTCCGGAAACTAAGAAGTAGACCGACAGACAAGCTGACTCCTCTGTACCCTACTTAACTTCATTTGTGGGGATAAAATAATAATAATCCATGTGACCAATGAAAATTTCTATAAATATTGTTCAGAATGGACCGGTTACACTCACTTCTTAAAAAGACTGAGGTAGTTTTTATAATTTACATAATTTTCATATTGTATCATACATATTTTTCATTATCAATTATTTGTCAATCACCATTATTATAGTCAATATTCAAATTTTTTTTACTAATTCAACTGACTTGATGGCAAAAAATTGAGCATAGCATCACTTGTAGTGTCACCTTATTGTTAGTATCAGTACTAATGTATTGGAAGACTTCAGATGCTCTATCCAATGACCGTCATAGTATAATATGATATACAGTACTCAAGATCAATGCAATAACAATATAAACGTAAGTTTTATGGAAAATACTATGCGTATTTCATATAGACAGTCTTATTATCTGATGTAAGCACTGCCAAACTAGGTAATAACATAGATTACAATATAATGGTTTTCATTGAGCTAAGACTGGGCCGATCATCCATTACATCATCAACATCTTCAATAGTCTCGGAGCTTGAGCTTACATAAGAACTATGTTTCCCATTTTCGAGATCATAATCGTTTAAATCAAGCTTCTTTTTCGAGCTTAACGTCCCATTTTTCCTGCCAGTCCTGGGAATAGAACTCTCACTTGTGGCAAATACAGGGTGTACCAGTTCAGACTGTGGACTAAATGTCTCTGAGCTTTGTCTTTCCAGTGTGCTTAAAATATTACCATCAACTTGTCCTGAACCATTCATTACTGCGCGTAAATTATTTCTCAATGAGCGTGGACTGCTGGAATGTAATGTCCCGTCGATTGTCGCCTTGACTCGTCTTATCAGAATCTCCATAAAATCTTCATCACTTCTCATCTGAAATTAGGCATACAGTCAATCTTTACCAAAAAAAACCAAAAAAACAAGAGCCCAGTTTGAGCCGGGTGATGCTCCCCGAATAGGTTTTGGACACAGGAAAGTACACCTCTTGTAGTTTCAGAGTTATGTCCCTGGAAAAAGTTCAAAGTGCAATAATTCCAAAATTAGGAAAGGCAGAGTAACTGTTCTTTGCACTGCACTTCTTATCACTGTTATCTATCAACTTACAAAGTTTCTTGTTGATATCTCTTATGGTTTCCCAGTTATGTTCCGGACAACTTCAAAAAGTAAAAATAAACAAATGGCAATAACTCCAGAATTAGGCAAGGCAGAGTTATGATTCTCATGCACTGCACATTTACCCATTGAGATACATCTACCTACAAAGTTTCATGTTGATATCTCTTACAGTTTTATAGCTATGTCCAGTACAAGATTTTTCTAAAAGGGGAGATAATTCAAAAATGAGGCTTAACAGAGTTATGTTTTTTTGCACTGCACTTCTACTCAATGAAATCTATCTACCTACAATGTTTCATCTTGATATCTCTTATAATTTTAGAGTTATGTTCCGGACAAAGTTCAGTGTTAAAATTAACAAAGGGCAACAACTCCAAAATTAGGACAAAAAGAGTTATTGTTCTTATGCACTGCACATCTACCCATTGAGATCTATTCACCTACAAAGTTTCATGTTGATATCTCTTATAGTTTTAGAGTTATGCCCCGGACAAGATTTTTCTATAAGGGGAGATAATTCAAAAATGAGGCTTAACAGAGTTATGGTTCTTTTGCACTGCACTTCTACTCAATGAGATCTATCTACCTACAATGTTTCATCTTGATATCTCTTATAATTTTAGAGTTATGTTCCGGACAAAGTTCAGTGTTAAAATTAACAAAGGGCAAGAACTCCAAAATTAGGACAAAAAGAGTTATTGTTCTTATGCACTGCACATCTACCCATTGAGATCTATTCACCTACAAAGTTTCATGTTGATATCTCTTATAGTTTTAGAGTTATGCCCCTTTTTCTATAAGGGGAGATAATTCAAAAACCGGGCAAAATAGAGTTATGGTTCTTTGACACTGCACTCCCCCTCAATGCCCTCTACCACTGTATGAAGTTTAAACAAATTATCTCCAAGGGTTTTCAAGTTATGCTCCGGACAAGAAAACGGACGGACAGACGGACGGACAAGGCGCCGACTATATGCTCCCCCGAAATTTTTCGGGGAGCATAAAAAAAGAAAAGACATCCACCTACAATTTTCTCTTTTGGGTTTTTTCAAGATGGCATCAACATTATTAGATTTCAACCATAAGACAAGGTTCCAATAATATTCAAGTGGAGAAAGACGCCTCTGATTCTTATCCATGCATACTTTCAGACACAAGCTAGCAACTTTGGTAAATACATTGACCTTTGACAAACATGCTAGATAGCTTTCCCACATGAAACAATCTGATTATTTTGTCAAGATCTAACATAAAAGCAAAGGTCACAGCCAGGAGTTTAAGAGTATAGTTTCATATTCATAATTGCAAATAAATGGAGATTCTCTTAAAAATAAAATGTATACAGATTACATTATTTTAACATAATGCCATTAAAAAAATTGAATTATTTTCCTTTCTATTTATACATGTATAAAGTTTACACGCCTGATATTCATAATGTAGTTAAATATAACATACCTCAAAACCGTGAGACCCAACTAACATTGACATCCAATCAGGCATCTTGAAATCTTCAAATAATATAGGTATAACATGTTTTCTGTGCTCACAGTAAAACACCTGAAATTATCAATACATCTTAAATATTATAATACAAATATTTATCAACCTCTGCTGAGCAATAACATCTATACAACAGGCATATTTTTTCCAAAGCAAGACTTCATGATTAATCTAACCTCTTCAGAGCAACATCTCTCTATAACTGGTGTTATTTATTGAAAATTCTTTTGAGCAATAACATCTTTATTACAGGCATTTCTTTCCAAAGCTAGACTTCATGATTAATGTAACCTTTTTTCCAGCAACATTTTTTCTGCAAGATCTAAAGGGGGTTGGTCTGCAGGGCTTGCACTATGTATTATAATATTGTTCATGGTTCCAAGTTGACACCAATATAGTTATACAACAATGCTTCTGATCTACACATAATCTGTCCATCAGTAACGGTATGTAATTACAGGCACAAGAGTACACAAGAGTAGAGTAACAAAAGTTTAGCATGCCAATTTGACATACGTATCTTACGGTAAATTTATAAAAAGACTGTATAGCAATTATCAAAATTTTCTAAAATCAAATTAGAGCAAAGAAGGTGAAAAAAAATCTGAGTGAGATAAGGTGATCAATGTTGATAAATAAATTCAGCAGAGAAAATAGAAAATAAAACATCACCTGTTGTTGACAGACTCTGGACATAGAGAAATCATTAGATAGTACAAACAGTACTAAACTGGCATCGTCTGCCTTTTCTTGGAAGAGCTCAATATTTCTAGCTATACTGTCACCTGGACAGCCTGCAAACTTATCATTGCCTTTGTTTAACACTGAATATGTTATGTCTGAAAAGACATTAAATATTTTGAAATAAAAGAAAATGAAAACAAGAGGGCCATGATGGCCCTGAAGTCGCTCACCTGTATAAAGGCCACCAGGGCGGGGCCAGTTTAAACCCCAGGGTTTTTATTTGAACAAACTTGGTAGACACTCATTAGAAGATATTTCACGCTAAACATCTAAGGACTAGCTCGTTGAGTTTTTAAAAAAATTTTTTTTAAAGTTTTAACTATACACATATAGTTAAAAGCAATGACACCCCTAGGGCGGGGCCAGTTTTGACCCCAAGGCTTTTATTTGAACAAACTTTGGAGACACTCACTAGAAGATGTTTCATGCTTGATATCTAAACTATAGCTATTCTGTTTTTTTTTAAAGAAGATTTTTAAGTTTTTGCTATACACATATAAGGAAAATCAATGTCCCCCGGGGCAGGGCCAATTTTGACCCTAGGGCTTTAGTTAAACAAACTTTGAGACACTAACTGGAAGATGTTGCATTCTAAATATCTTAACTCTAGCTATTTGGGTTTTTTCAAAGAAGATTTTATAAGTTATACTATATGCATATAGGGAAAATCAATGACCCCGGGGGCGGGGCCAATTTTGACCCTAGGGCTTTTATTTGAACACACTTGGTAGACACTCATTAGAACATGTTTCATGCTAAATATCTTAGCTCTAGCTCTTTTGGTTCTTTAAAAGAAGATTCTATAAGTTTTTATGCATATAGGGAAAATCAATGACCCCCTGGGGCCGGGCCAATTTTGACCCCAGGGCTTTTATTTGAACAAACTTGGTAGACACCCATTAGAAGATGTTCCATGCTAAATATCTTAGCTCTATCTCTTTGAGTTCTTTAAAAGAAGACTTTTTAAGTTTTTACTATATGCATATAGGGAAAATCAATGACCCTCTGGGGCCGGCCAATTTTGACCCTAGGGCTTTTATTTGAACAAACTTAGTAGACACCCATTAGAAAATGTTCCATGCTAAATATCTTAGCTCTAGCTCTTTGGGTTTTTTTAAAAGAAGATATTTTAAGTTTTTTCTATCGGTTGCCATGGCAACCAGAGTTCTGCATGGAATTAAATTCTTTGAACAATTTTTAAAGGTGACCACCAAAGGAACATTCCTGTGAAGTTTGGATGAAATTGGCTGAGCGGTTTATGAGGAGATGTCATTTAAAGTAAAAGTTTACAGACGCCGGACGGACGGACGCTGGACGAAAAGCGATCACAAAAGCTCACCCTGTCACTTTGTGACAGATGAGCTAACAAGAGGGCCATGATGGCCCTGAGGTCGCTCACCTGTATATAGCCCCCCCCCCACCAGGCCAATTTTTACCCAAGGGCTTTTATTTGTTTATTTAAACAGACTAAGTAGACACCCATAAGAAGTTCTAGCTCATTGGCTTTTTTAAAAGAAGATTTTTAAAGTTTTTACTATACACATATAGTTAAAAACAATGACACCCCTGGGGCAGGGCCAGTTTTGACCCCCGGGCGTTTATTTTAACAAACTTTGTAGATATTTACTTAAAGATGTTTCATGCTTAATATCTAAACTCTAGCTATTTGGGTTTTTCCAAAGAAGATTTTTAAGTTTTTGCTATACACATATAAGGAAAATCAATGACCCCCCCCCCCCCCCGGGCGGGGCCAGTTTTGACCCCAGGGCTTTTATTTGAACATACTTGGTAGACACCCATTAGAACATGTTTCATGCTAAATATCTTAGCTCTAGCTCTTTGAGTTCTTTAAAAGAAGATTTTTTAAGTTTTTACTTTATGCATATAGGGAAAATCAATGACCCCCTTGGGCGGGGCCAATTTTGACCCCAGGGCTTTTATTTGAACAAACTTGGTAGACACTCATTAGAAGATGTTTCAAGCTAAATATCTTAGCTCTAGCTTTGTGGGTTCTTTAAAAGAAGATTTTTTAAGTTTTTACTATATGCATATAGGGAAAATCTATCACCCCCTCGGGCGGGGTCAATTTTGACCCCAGGGCTTTTATTTGAACAAACTTGGTAGACATTCACTAGAAGATGTTTCATGCCAAATATCTAAGCTCTAGCTCTTATGGTTCTTTAAAAGAAGATTTTTTTAAGTTTTTACTATACGCATATAGGGAAAATCAATGACCCCCGGGGCGAGGCCAATTTTGACCCCAGGGCTATTATTTAAACAAACTTGGTAGACACTCACTAGAAGATGTTTCATGCTTAATATCTTAGCTCTAGCTCTTTGGGTTCTTTAAAAGAAGATTTTTAAGTTTTTACTATATGCATATAGGGAAAATCAATGACCCCCTGGGGCGGGGCCAATTTTGACCCAAGGGCTTTTATTTGAACAAACTTGGTAGACATTCACTAGAAGATGTTTCATGCCAAATATATAAGCTCTAGCTCTTACGGTTCTTTAAAAGAAGATTTTTTAAGTTTTTACTATATGCATATAGGGAAAATCAATGACCCCCAGGGGCGGGGCCAATTTTGACCCCAGGGCTTTTATTTGAACAAACTTGGTAGACACCTATTAGAACATGTTTCATGCTAAATATCTTAGCTCTAGCTCTTTGGGTTCTTTAAAAGAAGATTTTTTAAGTTTTTACTATATGCATATAGGGAAAATCAATGACCCCCCCGGGCGGGGCCAATTTTGACCCCAGGGCTTTTATTTGAACAAACTTGATAGACACTCACTAGAAGATGTTTTATGCCAAATATTTAAGCTCTAGCTCTTATGGTTTTTTAAAAGAAGATATTTAAAGTTTTTTCTTTTGGTTGCCATGGCAACCAGAGTTCTGCATGGAATTAAATTCTTTGAACAATTTTTAAAGGTGACCACCAAAGGAACATTCCTGTGAAGTTTGGATGAAATTGGCTCAGTGGTTTATGAGGAGATGTCATTTAAAGCAAAAGTTTACGGACGGACGGACGGACGCCGGACGAAAAGCAATCACAAAAGCTCACCCTGTCACTTTGTGACAGGTGAGCTAAAAAAAAACAACAACCATGCTCAAGGCATTGCACCAATTTTTATATTAAATACAAACCTATTTAATATATGAAAATATTACAATTTTTTAAGTTCAGTGGGCCTTTGTATTTGTTTAGAATTCTTCTTACTTTTCACAACTAAGTAATTTTTCACCATTGACTAAATTGTTGTAAACAAATTGTTATTTCTTTCTCAGTAAGAAAATAAGTGTGCAATGCAAATGACAAACACAGTTTAACAAATTTGAGCAGAACTAAAATATTTCACCTCACATTATGGTCATGTTAAAAGTTCACTTTGGCATGTTTGTTGAAACTAAATCACAAATTGTGAACATTCAAAAAATGTTTATGATAATAATTTAAAAGGATTAAACCAACAATGCTATGGTCAATTTGAGACTTTCCACATACAATGGTTTAGGAAGACCTCTGTTAGGGGTTGTCAACACACAGAGTAGAACCCCCTAACAAACAAATGCATGCGGAAAGATTCCTTCTCACATAGGGGAAAACAGACCTACAGAGATGGCAAGCAAAAGTTTTGCTCCAATTTCGCAATAATCATATGATATCACAGTAAAGGGCTATTTCATTACCATCCTGACTGCTGGCTAGACCATCTATATGGTTCACATGCTCCCTGTCTAGTTCAGTGGTACACCACACCTCAAAACCTTCCTCTTCTAGCAGTGTCTTCAGTTCACCACCCTGTCAATCATATAGTTCTTTTTTATTATAAAAATATGTATTGTAATTAAGAAATATTTATCCCTATGGTGATAACACTTTAAACAGCTAACAATTCGACTGGTTCACTTCAAACAGCTAAATTTGCAACTGGTTGGACTACAAACAGCTAACTTTGTAACTGGTTCACTTTCACACAGATAACTATGCAACTGGATCACTACAAACAGCTAACTATTTTAATTAGTTGATTTAAAACAGATAACTAGGCAATTTGTTTGCTTCAAACAGATAACAATTTAACTCAGGTTCACTATAAACAGCTAACTTTGCAACTGGTCCACTTTAACACAGCTAACTATGCAACTGGTTACTTCAAACAGCTAACTAATTAATTATCAAACTGACTAATGTAATGCCTATTGATACAATTTTTGAAGTTTTGTTTAAACAAATTCAAGACAATACAAATTCTCACATTCTTCAATTTCAATATGTCTCACGGTCCCAAATTCAGAGGATTTCAATTTATTCTTTGAGCTTCAGGTATGGCACTGACTGATAGGAATTCCATAGACAAATGTATTGGTTACTGTCAAGATACCTTTGTCTCCGCAGTCATTATAAAATAGGTTTGATATACCAAAGGACCAAACTTTCTGATCAAGACAACATGGCTGTGCCTATAGTTTGCATATCATTCTTTGCCCTATGGTGCAACACATACATAAACTTCTTGTGTGTAATGCACACAGATCATGATAAGTGGTTTTCCCTCCCTGCCTGATGTTATAGCCATCATGTTGTCTTCAGTCACACATGCGCAACTCTTTACAATTGTTGCCTACAGAAAATAAATACAACGTACATACATAACTTTGTGTAATAGCATTCCTTATCAAGGTTTTTTGCTATCTTTTAAAACTTCTATTAAGATATTTTTTACAAAACTGAACTAATATGTTTTTATATCTCAAGAAAAAAGTTTTCTTTCTCTTTTTTTATTTATTTCCAAGCTTACAGCCATAGCTAATAAACATATGTTTCATAAATATTTAGAAAATGTGCTTGGGCTATTTTTGGGCTCAACCCGTAGAGGCAACCCCTCAGTCACAAGGGGAAAATATTAAGCTCAACTTGACAATGCAAAACTGAGAATAATGTCTCTTTAACAAGTCACATAATGTACATTTGTATTAAACTTTAAAACACTTACCCTTTTCACAAGACATGGTACAGATCTCAAATTAAGTCCTCTAACCCTATCAACAATCTTCTGAGATACTACTTTAATATCATCTAATGTCCAGTCAACTTTACCACCACCTTCCCTCTCAGTTCTATCTGTGTAAATGAACAATTAGAAATGTGATCTCAGATGATTTAACCTTTTAACCACACTAGATATCTTAAATGGACTCGTCCATCAGTTAGATTGGACAGAACCATTCATCATTTTAGGGAACATATCCAAAATGATTGAACAGCAGACAGTGCAAACAATGATCGGATAGCATGGTGTCCCCAGCAGGCTCATGCTTTTATCAACT
Organism: Ruditapes philippinarum; assembly: GCF_026571515.1. Taxonomy (NCBI): domain Eukaryota; kingdom Metazoa; phylum Mollusca; class Bivalvia; order Venerida; family Veneridae; genus Ruditapes; species Ruditapes philippinarum. The sequence goes on from NW_026863017.1 coordinate 59,362, forward strand.
AATAAATTTTCCTCAACAGTTCTGGATATGGAAAGACAGTTGTTATGCACCAATCTAACTGAAAGAAAAACATGATGTGTCCTATGTCGCTGAAAATAACGCTTGCCGATAGAATCTGTGTTAGATTCCAAATGAGATGTACATTGTGCCACATAATTTCAAAATTCATGATGGAAAGACAATAACATATCAATCATAGTTAGAAAAAAAAATAATGCAAATTAATATTTTCATTCTGCACATTTTTTCTTAAAGAAGCGTATGAATTTGCAACTTGATAACAGCTAAACAACTTCATTATAAGCACATTAATCATTCATAAAGGCAGTTGTATGTCATCATTTTTAAGCATATGACTCTGGTCATGGGGAAATTTTCTAACAGCAAAGTAAACACTAGATTGTCCACTCTAATATGCAATTTTTTTTAGGCAATTATGCATACAATTACAACTTGGTAAAAAACAACAACAATCAAATGTCAAAAATCATGTCTGAAAGATGTGAAAATAAGGAATTTTACATATGGTCAAATCTTTTTTTTACACAAAATGCAAGTTTGGCTAAGCATATATCCAAAAGGTTTTTCAAAGTCTGTACATATACATGTATGTACAAACTTTACTGCAACATTACCTGTGAGTTGTGTGGGAAGTATCCAGGGTATAAATTGTGTTGTCGCAAACTGTATCGCCAAACATCTCGGAGGCCAGTCAGATAAGAAATTTACAGGTAATATATATTTCCCCAACACATCAGCTAACTTAGTAATCAAGGGTTAGCTGGTTCGGTGTTCAAGGGAGGCAAAATTTCATTTGGACAATCCAGCATTGAATTATAATAATCATATGACTTTCACTGCTGATTCAGAAATTATGTGGGATAAGTAGTCAGACATTTAGGGTGACATGGATAATTACTGATTAGTTATCCAGGAAAGCCAAGGTATGAGCCAAAGGAACTTAAAATCAGAAAAAAAAGAACAAACAGCTCAACATACATGACATAATCTATGATAAAAGCGAGGAAACTTTTAAAGCTGGTTACCTGGCAAGGAAATGACTATCTAATTTTCATGTACTCCTTGTATTTTCTACATCTATTGTATGACGCAATCAAGAATGTACACCTCACAAATATTTATTGGACTACCTATTTCTACTGTCAATTTCCACCATCATGTTAAAAATCTAAGCATTCAGGACAAAACAGCCTGTAATAGGGTGTTCCTTGTTGGTAAGCAATTAAAACTTTCCTACCTCCCTATTAGTCCACTGTGTTTCCCCATATTTCTGTGTTACCAATGGTACAAACACTTCACAACCACTGACAGCAAAGTTAAGAGAATCCTGCCAATCAACACTAGTTTGAATTTCATGTACATCCTGAAATGGTGGTCAGTTAAATGTTCATTACAATCAAATACAATTTTGAAATTTGTTTCCACTATAAAAAAAACAACATTATTTAAAATTTGCATATCTAATTTATCTTATTATTACAAACTAGAACTGCCACAAAACAATAAACTGCGGACAGGCATTCTAAGCAATTGAGAGGAAAAGCTTTTTTTAGTTGACCTTTGACCCAGTGACCCTCAAAATAAATAGGGGTCACCTTATAGTCATGATCAACCTCCATGCCAAATATGAAGACTGTGGGTCAAAGGAATATTAAGTTAATGGGTGGACAATCTTTTTGAAGTCAAAGTCCATGTGACCTTGATCTTTGACCCAGTGACCTTAAAATAAATAGGGGTCACCTACTAATCATGACTAACCTCCATGCCAAATATGAAGACTGTGGGTCAAAGGAATCTTAAGTTATTGGGCGGACAAGCTTTTTGTAGTCAAGGCACCTGTGACCTTGACCTTTGACCTGGTGACCTCAAAATCAATAGTAGTCATCTACTCGTCATGACTAACCTCCATGCCAAATATGAAGACTGTGGGTCAAAGGAATCTTAAGTTATTGGGCGGACAAGAAACAAGAGGGCCATGATGGCCCTGAAGTCGCTCACCTGTATGTAGCGCCCCACCCCGCCCCCAGCAGGGCCAATTTTAACCCAAGGGCTTTTATTTGAACAAACTTGGTAGACACCCATAAGAAGATGTTTCATGCTAAACATCTAAGCTCTAGCTCATTGGGTTTCTTGAAAGAAGATTTTTAAGTTTTTACTATACACATATAGTTAATAAATGACACCCCTGTGGCGGGGCTAGTTTTGACCCCAGGGCTTTTATTTGAACAAACTTTGTAGAAACTTACTAGAAGATGTTTCATGCTTAATATCTTAACTCTAGCTATTTGGGTTTTTCAAAGAAGATTTTTAAGTTTTTGCTATACACATATAAGGAAAATCAATGACCCCCCGGGGCGGGGCCAATTTTGACCCCAGGGCTTTTATTTGAACACTTGGTAGACACCCATTAGAACATGTTTCATGCTAAATATCTTAGCTCTAGCTCTTTGAGTTCTTTAAAAGAAGATTTTTTAAGTTTTTACTACATGTATATGCATATAGTGAAAATCAATGACCCCCTGGGGCGGGGAAAATTTTGACCCCGGGGCTTTTTTTTTTAACAAACTTGGTAGACACTCATTAGAAGATGTTTCATGCTAAATATCTTAGCTCTAGCTCTTTGGGTTCTTTAAAAGAAGATTTTTTAAGTTTTTACTATATGCATATAGGGAAAATCAATGACCCCCTGGGGCGGGGCCAATTTTGACCCCAGGGCTTTTATTTGAACACACTTGGTAGACACTCACTAGAAGATGTTTCATGCCAAATATCTAAGCTCTTACGGTTTTTTCAAAGAAGATTTTTAAGTTTTTGCTATACACATATAAGGAAAATCAATGTCCCCCCGGGACGGGGCCATTTTTGACCCCAGGGCTTTTATTTGAACAAACTTGGTAGACACCCATTAGAACATGTTTCATGCTAAATATCTTAGCTCTAGCTCTTTGGGTTCTTTAAAAGAAGATATTTTAAGTTTTTACTATATGCATATAGGGAAAATCAATGACCCCCTGGGGCGGGGCCAATTTTGACCCCAGGGCTTTTATTTGAACAAACTTGGTAGACACTCACTAGAAGATGTTTTATGCCAAATATCTAAGCTCTAGCTCTTACGGTTTTTTGAAAGAAGATATTTAAAGTTTTTTCTTTTGGTTGCCATGGCAACCAGAGTTCTGCATGGAATTAAATTCTTTGAACAATTTTTAAAGGTGACCACCAAAGGAACATTCCTGTGAAGTTTGGATGAAATTGGCTTAGTGGTTTATGAGGAGATGTCATTTAAAGTAAAAGTTTACGGACGGACAAAGGACGGACGGACGACGGACAGACGCCGGGCGAAAAGCGATCACAAAAGCTCACCCTGTCACTTTGTGACAGGTGAGCTAAAACCCACGGACGCCCGACGGCCAGAAGGACAAGCTGATTCCAGTATACCCCCCTTACAACTTTGTTGTGCGGGGGTATAATTAACTTTTGAAGCTGGAAATAAAACAAGAGGGCCATGATGGCCCTGAGGTCGCTCACCTGTATTTAGGCCCCAGGAGCGGGGCTAGTTTAAACCCCAGGGCTTTTATTTGAACAAATTTGGAAGACACTCATTAGAAGATGTTTCATGATGATAAGTTTTTACTACACACATATAATGAAAAACAATGACCTCCCCCCCCCCCCCCCCCTTTAGCAGGCCAATTTTAACCCAAGGGCTTTTATTTGAACAAACTTGGTAGACACCCACAAAAAGATGTTTCCTGCAATCTAACCTCTAGCTCATTGGGTTTTTTAAAAGAACATTTTTTAAGTTTTTACTATACACATATAGTTAAAAACAATGACACCTCTGAGGCGGGGTCAGTTTAAGCCCCAGGGCTGTTATTTGAACAAACTTATCTGAACTCTAGCTATTTGGGTTCTTTCAAAGAAGATTTTTAAGTTTTTGCCATACACATATAAGGAAAATCAATGACCCCCAGGGCAGGGCCAATTTTGACCCCAGGGCTTTTATTTGAACAAACTTTGTAGACATTCACTAGAAGATGTTTCATGCTTAATATCTAAACTCTAGCTATTTGGGTTCTTTAAAAGAAGATTTTTAAGTTTTTTCTATATGCATATAGGGAAAATCAATGACCCTCTGGGGTGGGGCCAATTTTGACCCCAGGGCTTTTATTTGAACAAACTTGGTAGACACTTACTAGAAGATGTTTCATGCTAAATATCTTAGCTCTAGCTCTATGGGTTCTTTAAAAGAAGATATTTTAAGTTTTTACTATATGCATATTGGAACAAGAGGGCCATGATGGCCCTGAGGTCGCTCACCTGTATATAGCCCCCCCCCCCCTCGGGGGCCAATTTTTTCCCAAGGGCTTTTATTTGAACAGACTTGGTAGACACCCATAAGAAGATGTTTCATGCTAAACATCTAAGTTCTAGCTCATTGGGTTTTTTAAAAGAAGATTTTTCAAGTTTTTACCATACACATATAGTTAAAAACAATGACACCCCTGGGGCAGGGCCAGTTTTGACCCCCGGGCTTTTATTTGAACAAACTTTGTAGATATTTACTTAAAAATGTTTCATGTATAATATCTAAACTCAAGCTATTTGGGTTTTTTCAAAGAAGATTTTTAAGTTTTTGCTATACACATATAAGGAAAATCAATGACCCCCCGGGGCGGGCCAGTTTTGACCCCAGGGCTTTTATTTGAACAAATTTGGTAGACACCAATTAGAACATATTTCATGCTAAATATCTTAGCTCTAGCTCTTTGAGTTCTTTAAAAGAAGATTTTTTAAGTATTTACTATATGCATATAGGGAAAATCAATGACCCCCTGGGGCGGGGCCAATTTTGACCCCAGGGCTTTTATTTGAACAAACTTGGTAGACACTCATTAGAAGATGTTTCATGCTAAATATCTTAGCTCTAGCTCTTTGGGTTCTTTAAAAGAAGATTTTTTAAGTTTTTACTATATGCATATAGGGAAAATCAATGACCCCCCGGGCCGGGGCCAATTTTGACCCCAGGGCTTTTATTTGAACAAACTTGGTAGACACTCATTAGAAGATGTTTCATGCTAAATATCTTAGCTCTAGCTCTTTGGGTTCTTTAAAAGAAGATTTTTTAAGTTTTTACTATATGCATATAGGGAAAATCTATGACCCCCCCGGGCCGGGGCCAATTTTGACCCCAGGGCTTTTATTTGAACAAACTTGGTAGACACTCATTAGAAGATGTTTCATGCCAAATATCTAAGCTCTAGCTCTTACGGTTCTTTAAAAGAAGATATTTAAAGATTTTTCTTTCGGTTGCCATGGCAACTAGAGTTCTGCATGAAATGGAATTCTTTGAACAATCTTGATAGAGCTTCATACAAAGAGTATTCCTGCCAAGTTTCATTAACATTGGCCTTGCGGTATCATAGAAGATGTCCTTAGAATATTTAAAATGTGGACGGACGACAGACGACGGACGCCATTTGGTTGGCCATCCTAAAAGCTCACCTGCACTTTGTGCAAGGTGAGCTAAAAATCAATGACCCCCTGGGGCGGGGCCAATTTTGACCCCAGGGCTTTTATTTGAACAAACTTGGTAGACACTTACTAGATGATGTTTCGTGCTAAATATCTTAGCTCTAGCTCTTTGGGTTCTTTAAAAGAAGATTTTTTAAGTTTTTACTATATGCATATTGGGAAAATCAATGACCCCGGGGCGGGGCCAATTTTGACCCCAGGGCTTTTATTTGAACAAAATTGGTAGACACTTACTAGATGATGTTTCATGCTAAATATCTTAGCTCTAGCTATATGGGTTCTTTAAAAGAAGATTTTTTAAGTTTTTACTATATGCATAAAGGGAAAATCAATGACCCCCGGGGCGGGGCCAATATTGACCCAAGGGCTTTTATTTGAACAAACTTGGTAGACACTTATTAGAACATGTTTCATGCTAAATATCTTAGCTCTAACTCTTTTGGCTCTTTAAAAGAAGATTTTTTAAAGTTTTTACTATATGCATATAGGGAAAATCAATGACCCCCTGGGGCGGGGCCAATTTTGACCCCAGGGCTTTTATTTGAACAAACTTGGTAGACACCTATTAGAACATGTTTGATGCTTAATATCTTAGCCATAGCTCTTTGAGTTCTTTAAAAGAAGATTTTTTAAGTTTTTACTATATGCATATAGGGAAAATCAATGACCCCCCGGGGCGGGCCAATTTTGACCCCAGGGCTTTTATTTGAACAAACTTGGTAGACACCTATTAGAACATGTTTGATGCTTGATATCTTAGCCATAGCTCTTTGAGTTCTTTAAAAGAAGATTTTTTAAGTTTTTACTATATGCATATAGGGAAATCAATGACCCCCCCCCCCCCGGGCGGGGCCAATTTTGACCCCAGGGCTTTTATTTGAACAAACTTATTAGACACTCACTAGAAGATGTTTTATGCCAAATATCTAAGCTCTAGCTCTTATCGTTTTTTAAAAGAAGATATTTAAAGTTTTTTCTTGCGGTTGCCATGGCAACCAGAGTTCTGCATTGAATTAAATTCTTTGAACAATTTTTAAAGGTGACCACCAAAGGAACATTCCTGTGAACATTCCTGTGAAGTTTGGATGAAACTGGCTTAGTGGTTTATGAGGAGATGTCATTTAAAGTAAAAGTTTACGGACGGACGGACGAACGCCGGACGAAAAGCGATCACAAAAGCTCACCCTGTCACTGTGTGACAGGTGAGCTAAAAATGTTACAATGTTTTGGGGGGGTTTTTTGTTCTAAAATAAGAGGGCCATGATTTTACTTGCACATTCTAGTACAATTGCACCAGTAACTGTTTCTTTTCAAATTAGGCTAGGAGTAGGTAGATCATTACTTTTGCACACTGGAATATTGGAAAATATAAAACATGTAATGTAATCTAATAGAAAACAACAATGCAGTTTTCATGAAATGGTTAAGCATTGTACAAGAAGGTATTATCTAACGTGTAAGTAAAGAAAGGGAGAGAAATTCAGTGAAACTCAATGCTAGAGTTATAAGTGTTGGTCAATAACCTGAAATTAAGATCTGTAGACATGTGTGTAATTCAAGAAAATACTCTCAGTATGTAGTATGTCAGTGATCTACAGTTATGACCCTGAAGACATGACTTGTGTGTATATGTATTCTTCCTATAATCATGCAAAAAATTCCAATCTTACCAAGTACACAGAAAGACCAAGTGCTGTAAGTTGTTGTTTGAGCCTCAGGGCATGATCCGCAGCCTCTGATCTTACGTAACTTATAAGGACCTGTTTATACGTAGAACCTGCTTCGTTTGTGTCCGAGCTGAGTTGTCGAAATACATCTTTCCCTGAACGAAACGACAACTCATTTATGCTGAAATAACAACATTACTTATTAAATTTTGAAATGTAAAATACTTAAAGGCCCCCACTCCCCATATTCTCTAATTTTCATTTGTCAAAAGATTTAAATTTATTGTTTGATGTTCTGTCAAATTTTCCTTAATTAACCATATCAATGAACCATCTTTTTCTTTTTGGCCAATTTGCCCATATATAAAGTTAATTTAGTAAATATACTATTTTGTATGGGAGACAAAGTACAACTTTGTCTTTGTTTTACTACTTTTAGAACAAACTGTGCCTTTAAACAAAATTATGATAAAGAAATTTATAAGAAACAGATGTGGACTATAGGTAAACACGGTTTGATCACAAATTACGGATCATTTAATCCAGTGCTAGAAATTTGAAGTTAAATTAATGAGTGTTATTTTTTTGCAAGATCACGGTGTTGTGTAAAGTTAATACACACTGCTATGAATAATTTTACGAATGAACATTCACCGCTAGTTGCTCTTGTAAATAAATATTCACCACTAGTTGCACTTGTATATAAACTTACATGTATGTCATGTGTATACTGTAAAATTTTAATTTTCATTTGAGAGATTACATCATTTTCACATATCACAAACAAGAGATGCAATGAATGAAATTTCAATTTTACCCCCCCTGAACACTAGCAGATAAAATAAAGATCCCAAAATATCAGAGTTCAACCAGGCTAGCCTGCATATCCACATAGTCTTGAGACCACATCAAACAATAATGGAAAGTTCCAAATTCAAAGCAGAAAAAGTTCATTAAAGAAATTTAGCAGAGAGAAGGATAAAAAACAAGCTTGCATAAAATCACCTTTTAAATTTTTTCAAAGGAGGCTCTTTTGATGGTGGAGAAAATGCTTTTGATTTGTTGGTGCTATTTATATCAGTGAAGACACATTGACCAATGAGAATGTCATATACAGTCATGTGTTGCTCTTGTAGAATACTGATTGGCCAAGAATTCCCGTCTAAGAATTGGAATATATTTGGAATGTCTTGATTTAGTACCTGAAAGAAACAAGAGGGTTTTTTTTTTTTAAACTTTTTTTGTTTTAATTTTTATTTCTTAAGAAATCATCAATTATTTACAAATGATTTAAAGATTGAAATTTCATTGAAAATTTATAAAAAAAGTACATTTATAAGGGAACATAAAATTGCAACAAGCCTTTTATGAGAAAAATTAAAACCCACTTATCTTTATTCTTAATTTCAATGTATTCATAATCCAATCCAAATTTACTCTTGTACAATTTACATTATTTTACAATATTTCAATACAAAAGATTACATACAAAGCAATATACATTTTCAACATTTTTTGTTTTCATGTGAACCTGTTATCAAATGTTTATATTCTATAAATTGCAATCAAACATGCAAAAACATTATTGCTCCAATGCATGTTAAGGTAAGAGAAGTTTTCCCTACAATACAGAATTTTAATAATGTGTTTATCTCAGGCACACAAAATACAGTTCTAATTTCAGATTGCAGATATCAAATTTCAATTATAACAGATAATTTCTACCACAATGAAAAAAACAAAACAAAAAAAAACAAGGATTATTTACAAATTTTCAAACTTTTTTTTTTAAAGTCAAGCTAATGACTTGTTTTGAAAACAACACCTGTTTTCTATAGTAACATACCTGAGACTGAATAAGATTTTTCATGTCTGTAAGGGAAGTTGAATAGTTGACATGAACAAATCCTATCATGTTGCCTTGCTTGTCCTTTACCCCGCATTTTGGTTTGTCTACAAAATTAGAAGTGCATGACTTTTGTGTATATAATAACGAAAAACTGTGTAAGTACCATGATAAAAACATAATGACAATAATGAAGCTGAATTCAGGTGAATGACTTTTGTGTATATAATAACGAAAAACTGTGTAAGTACATGTACCATGAAAAAACATATGACAATAATGACGCTGAAATCGGGTGAATGACTTTTGTGTATGAAGTTACAAAACAATGAAAGAATAATTTAACATGATGAAAACCATCATGAATCATAATGAAAACTTTAGACAATCATAAAAGCTGAATTCAGACCACCCAAGGTGAAAAATATCAAGTTTCAGCTTTCACATTATTTTCATTCTTTCTCAAACCATTTCAAGGAGTTTAAAAATGGGTAAGGTTTCAATGACAATGTTCCATAAGATCATGTTTTTAGTGACTTTTTTTTTATAAAATTTGTAAATGATACAATTTTCTTGTAACAAAGAATGTCTCTGTAATTCAACACACATGAATATTGTATATAAACAGAATAAACTATTCTAGAACAAAATGTTATGCTGCTATGTTAAGTAGGGTTTTAACTATTCAGCAATGATATCCTGTAATGCCATTAGCTCTGAAGGAAATATACAAACATTTTTCATTCATATCTATAGGTATTTTGGAATCATTCTTTCTCCAATATTCAAAAAATAAATTGGTAAAATATAGGCAGCAGATATACTGGAATAGCTTTTTACACTTGATTTTTTCAGTCAGTATTCAAGATTTCAAGTAAGTTCTTGTTAGCATAAATAAGAAAAAATTGTCAGATAATACTAGAAACATTAGAGCATCAATAAATACTATGAAATAGCCGTAAAGATCTAAAACAAGCTTTGAGTTTGAATATTCTGGTTCATTTGACTACATTATACAGAACAAACAGGCTTACCATGCTTGATTTTTATAAGAACCTCTTGTTTGTCCTTTATAATTTGATTAACGAGTATATCTGTCTCCTGTTTGCCAATGAGAGGCCATCTGTAAAATAAAACAAGAGCATTGCATGTGGTGTTAATGCTGGTCTGTTAAAAATTCTGTGTGTTAAAAAAGGGGCATAATTCTGTCAAAATCCATGTTAGTGCTATAGACCTTTAATAGTGACCTCCTCTTATGCTCTCAAATAAGTGTGTAAAGTTTCAACCAATTTTCTTCATTAGTTTTAGAGATAACAACTTGCATGCAAAAATTTAACTTGAGTGTGACGCCAACATTGACACCTGTACTCTTTATGCTTTGAATAGTCAAGCTAAAAATGGTACAAAAATTATTACAATTATTAGATTTTTACATTTTGAAATTTTACAAACTGTATAAACAGGGACATTATCAAGTTGATGTCATACTCTAATGGGTTAGCCATATATGTAGAGAGTTATAACAATACATTTTGTCTCAAATGAATTAAATACTAAAACAAACATAAATGTTCCCTACAAAATATTCAACTTCAATCATAAGTTGATTTAGCAATGATTTTTAATTTTGTGCATCTGCTACATGCTTTATAAGACATATACAAACATCATACTTTCAATTTAAGTACTTTTGTGTAATTTTTATATTAGAAACAAACATGTATTTTACTAATTACAGTACAGCTTTATAACCTTTCATGTATGGCCATCTAAATGATTTCTTCAAATTGCATCAAAATCTCAAAGTTATATTCTGCATTTTAAAAGAAAATACTTTTACAATAAAAATTTCTGAACCAAACTCATGCATTCTATCGAAAAAAGAAAACAAACATTTTTTGAAGCATAAACCTAAATATTCACAATATTATGATATGGACTATTTCTTTTCAGTATTTCCTGTTTAGACCTAAAAAATGAAAATCAA
>NW_026863018.1:0-42545 GCF_026571515.1 Ruditapes philippinarum
AGGAAGAATTAAGAAGGTACACATGCTGTTGAAAGTTTCTGATTTCTAAGAAACTTACTTCCTGTTTTGAAAAATTTTCTATTTATTTAAGTAATGATAACAAATAGATAAAATACTTGCCATTTTGTTTTCAGTTTGTTGTTTTGTATAAAAGTGACATTATTCTCACTTTTTCTTTGTCAAATTGCGTTGATTTAGAGATATATATCAAGAGAGACTATAATAATGGTGATTGACTAATAATTGATAATAAAAATGTTTAGGATATTATAAAAATACTTCCCCATTTCTTTAAAAATTGATCGTTACAGATACATTACAAATGCTGTTTAAAGAAATATTCGTAGGTCACGCGGATTATAATTGATTATTTTTGCATAGTCAAATACACATTTATGGAAAATGTAAACTTATTTTGACTTTTACTACATAATTATGCTCCCACCATTTACAGTTTGATTGGCATAATATCACTTTAAATCAAGAGAAAATTTTATTTGTTATTTTGAAAAACTTTTCTCCTAAAAGTGTAAAAAAAACATTTAAATGAAGTAATGTCTCGTTTTAGAATAGCTATTATTCAATGCCAACTTTTATTGCATTGAAGTGATATACATAGTAACATACTCATAGGAAAACAAATTGAAATAAAAATATATGTAAACATGTATTTTTTTACATGTATTTTTGAGAAGCATATTACAAAGAGTACAAACAAAGATAATTAATTACCGTTAGAACAATCAAAATGAAATGAACACAGAAATCTATACATTTGGATAAAAGATAAATTGAGTATCAGTTGAAGTTTACCTCTATAGTATTTAGTATTTAATAATTTCAGTAACTTTATCCTATATGTTTACTACAGCTCGACAAGAAATACAGATTTCTTTTATGTATGTCAAATTCTTTTTAAATGTGCTTGGGTGAGTGTATTAGCGTGGCATTAATGTGTCAAACATTAACTTGTGTATATTTCAGCAATATTAAGCGTTATCAATCAGTAGTGTATAGTACTATGAAGCATGTCTCTATGTTGTTGGGTATAATTACCCTTACCCTGCTAAAATGGAAATGGAATATGATGTTTCTATACTGTTGGCTGACCAACTTTTGATTTTTATCTTGTTATCCCCAAAATTGATAATGGACAGTTCCAAAAATGAAAACTGGAAAATTACATTTTCAAAATTCTGCAGGTTATGGGTTAAAACCATATTTTACCTTTAATTAAAACACTTATGTAATCTAAAGAAGAATATTTCTTTTATTTACTGCAGGTGGTCAACATATGGAAAAGACTATGCCCCCACAGGTCAACATGGCCCTGCCTTTTATAGTTTTAAGTCAGTATACATTGACTTAATTAAAGAAGTGTGTTAAATCTTCATGCTGATACTACTGGACCCCTATGTTAACCAGTATTGACCAGTTAGGACTAATACCGCTTTCCCTTTCAATACTCATTTTACCAACTTTGAAAATATTTCAAAACATTTTTACACAGAGTTTGTATATAAGAAAAAATAGGACAGAGTATGATATCACTGACTTAATGCTTAAACCCAGTTTATGTGTCTAACTATATACCTTTCACATGTTAAGCATCACAGAGTTTGCAAAAATGAAAAAAATAGGACAGATATGATAGCACCACTAACTGAATGCTTCCACCCAGATTGTGTCTAACCAAGTACTTTTCTCATCTTAGGCATATATAACTTCATCACAACAAATGCTAACTGCAAAATCTACTCTTGCCAGAGCAACAAACTGTGAAGTTCAAACTTCTCACATTCAAGGTTGTTTAGTTCTTTAACAAAAGGTTGTAGGCAAGGAAAAATTAGTGCACCTTTATCATTTACCCACCTACAAAAATCATTGAATAATGATAACACATGCTGTCTTTCTAAAGAAAACAACATTTGGCTTCAACTTATTTTAAGACAATAATCATTCTAGAATAATTTAACTACCAATTTGTATTACTGGTTAGTTATCCAGAAAAGCTGGTGAGGTGGATCAACCAGGGAGTACAATCAAAAATAGTGTTAAAATTGCTGTAAAAGCCAAGAAAACGATACAAAACAAATCAATTCATTATGTTAATTGCAGTAATGGTCTAGTTGTGTAAACCTCATATACATGTGTAAGTTTGATCTATAACAAAATCACAGATTGTCTTTGAGCCATTTTGAAATTGATGCCTGTTGCATTCAGGTTTCTATTGTACATGTATGATATTTGAGCAAACCCAACATTATCAAGTTAAATGAATTATGCCTTCTGCTAAAAATAAACTTAAAGACATCCCTGCCTATAAACCTGAAAGTTTGTTAGCAAAGAAACTAGTATTATAGCATAATGTTGAGGATTTAATATTATTAAGCTGTTTCTGTTTCATGAAATTCATTATTCATTTATTAAAGATTTTATCAAATTGTCTACTTTCAGGAAAATGTGATTCACGGTCATCTTGATGTAGTACTCTGAATGAACTAGCTGGATGAATTAGCCAACATCAATAATGGCAGCTGTGGGGGAGAATGAGGTCCCAGTTGTTAAGGACCTTGACTCTCTCGCTGTCCAGTTTGGTCAGTCCTTGCTCGAGTCAGATCTGAAGGCGTACAACGACGACAGCTCCAACACTGGCAATTATGACGTCGAAGATGAGACGCCGACTGGGCCCGGTCCTCGTATTGATTTTAAAGATCTGCATTTTGATAAATCTGATAATGAAATTAAAAAGGAGGAAAGTGATGTTTCCATGGACGTCCCTAGTAGTAGTCAACAGACGGGATCGAAACAAAAAGTGTACAGATGTGAGGATTGTGGGCAGTGTTATCTTAAGTCTAGTTCATTCAGTAATCATAGACTGGCTCACCATCCGTCTGTCTGTACACACTGTGGTCGGCGTTTTAGTTTACCATCAAGTCTAGAGGCACATCTACAGCTAGAGTGTGGTCGCAAGAAAGAGTCCTCCGGACTAGAGTGCCATATATGTCATAAAGTCATGAGTACAAAAAAGATTCTCAACAGGCATTTAAGACTGCATACAAATTCTGGTAACTTTACCTGCCATTTGTGTTCAAAGTCTTTTGGTATGAAAAGTAGTCTAGAATTTCATATGAAAACTCATGACGTTACAAAACCATACAAATGTAACCTTTGTCATACAACTTTTACAGAAAAATCTACGGCTATACGGCATGTAAAGAAACAACACACTGAAGTCAATTATAATTCTTTTATAGAAAATACCTTACAACCTGCAAATCCTGTAGAGCTAGCAAACAAGATTGATATTAAGTTACTTGGAGGTGCAGGAATGAATCATTCACAAAACTCGCTGAATAATACAGCAAAAGATACTACAGGTGTCAAGAGCTCATCTCTATCTCTGAAATCTCTACTTGAACAACCAATGATTAAGATGTTAGAATCTGAAAACCTGCTGGGTAAAAAGGTAGAAGAAAGTCTTAAGAATTCAGCTGAGTTCAAAGATAAGATAAAGCAAGAAAATGATACGTATAGTGGATATGAAAATGATAACAACTTCTCTGACGACGATGAAAATGACAATAGTGCACAGCAAGGGGACTATTTTAAAATATACAATTGTAAACTATGTGACAAATCTTACCATCATTCAAGTTCTCTTAATAAACATATGAAAAAGCACGATTCATCTAAATTTGTTACATGCTATATCTGCAAGAAGGTGTGTGTAAGCGAAGAAGATTTTCAGATTCACTTTACATTGCATTCTTCAACCAAAACCTATGTTTGTCCATTGTGTGGCGCGAAAATTGCCAGAAGATCAAGTGTTTTACGTCATATTAGGAAAACGCACAAATATTCAAACCAGGCTGCTAGGGACTTACTGAACCAGTATCTAGCTTCCCTAGATATATCTGAAAGAGTAAAGTCTGAACCCGGAACCGTACATGAAGACTCTATAGACGAAGCAATAAAATCAGAAACCGATGTTAACTCCGAAGCTGTTGATCATGAGCCGATTGCTGACGACAAAAAGCCAGTTAACAATGTTGAACAGTTTGAACATTTTACATGTAGTGTCTGTGAACAGATATTTTTAGAGAATGCCAAGTTGACAATGCATTTGCTGACTGTTCATAAGTTAAGTGAAGAAGAAGCTTTAGTTAGTTCAGGTCTGATAATAAATGATGGCGCAAGTAAGAAAGATAAACCAGATCATTTTACATGCAGTTTATGTCAGCAAATATTTCTAGAAAAAGAAGAATGGAAAAACCATCTGTGTGATCTCCATGGACTAAGTAGAGAGGAAGCTGAAACATGTATTCAGTTAGAATCAGGAGAACATAGTCAAATAGAGGAGTCAAATGATGTTAGTGGTAGATTACGTTCTAGATCTGAAAATAACGAACTAAAGTCAAACCTATTTGACACACCTTTGAGTGTCACAGTTGAAAAAGATAGTAAAGGGGTACAGAAAGTTATTAAAGTGATGCCTGAGGTACCAGTTAATGGTGCTGGTACTAAAAGCGACGCATTTAAACCATACAGTTGTAGTATGTGCGGAACCAGGTTTGTTGAGAAATCAAGTGTACGACGGCATTTAAAGAGAACACACAAGTTTTCACCAGAGGAGGCTAGAGAGTACATGATTAGAGCTGATTACACAAAAGACTCAAATGTCACAAATAAAATAGTGTCTTTCCCTCAAACGTACACCCCTATGAAGAATGAAGTAAATGACAGTTTACAGGAAAGTCTAGATAATGATGCAAGTTATATGGAAGACGAAGATAAGGAAGATCAGAATCACCCGAGTCAGAGAACCTTTCTTTGTAGTATCTGTAAACGAAGGTTTATGCTACGGTCCAGTGTTCGCAGACATTTACGTAAAATCCACCACTTCACTCCAGAAGAGGCAAGAGAATGTGATATTCTTGCTGAAGAAAACAAGGATCAGGTATACAGGATAAGAAAACCAGTAGATACTGATAAAACCTCATTAGATACATCCCCATCAATGGTAGAAAGGTCTGCTGCAGCCAAAGTTAAACAGAAGACTGACATATCTTGTAAAATATGCCAACAAAAATTCAGTCAAAGATTTGGTTTGAAACGTCATTTGGTTAATGTTCATCGGTTGGAAGCAGCAGAGGTGGAAAGCTATATGGAAGAACAAATGAATGAGATTGGTCCAAATGTAAATCAAACCTGTAGTTTGTGCTTTACTGTGTTTGATAGTAGGCCTAAACTACGTGTTCATTTGATAAAGTTACATAGACTGTCCGAGTTGGTTGCTGATAGGATTCTTATTGGAGAAGAAATGTCTGATTATACTGAAGGAATTGAAGCAGGTGTTATAAACTCTGGAGCAGAAATGGACGTTTCTGATGGCTTTGAAGATACATGTCAGTCTGGTGTTATGTACCTGAATAGTAATGAAGAGGAAGTTGAAAATTTTGATGTAGATGATGATTCTAATGAAATGAAACTAGGAAATAATAGTGATGTGATGTTTGGTTTGAAAGGTGAAAAAGATCTGTTAGCAGAAATGAACTTTGAAGCAATTAATCCTTGGGGTACTGACCTAAAAGCTGATGAAATGGAAACAGATAATCTTGGAATGAGTGAGTCAGGAGCAAATGCTGATATAGATTTTAGTCTGAATGAAGAGGATAAATTAATGGACTCAAATGATGGACAAGATTCAATGAGTTTAAGTCTGATTTCCCAAGATGAAAATGATTCTGAAAATAAGGTGGACAGTATGAAAAGTCTTGTAGGTTTAACACATGTCTCAGGACCTTCATCGTTTCTCCAGAAAAGGAGTTATGATTGTCCAATTTGTGGAAGGGTAATGAGCGATGCCAGTGCAAGGTCAAAGCATATACGCCGTCATGAAGGTAGAGCAGGGTTTAAATGTGGGTTGTGTGATAAGATATTTCCACAGTTACGTCTTATAGAAAGTCATTTGAAAACACACTGTGGTTTTGGTGTGAAATGTGGAATATGTTTCATATATTGCGCAGAAAGGCATGGTGCAAAACGACACATTCACAGAATACATAACATTGAACCTAATACTGGAGAGTCTGAGAAGAATATCTTGTCTTGTACATTAGATGCACCAAATGTACAAGACAATATGAATAATTATACCGTGATTGATCTTTCAAAGCAAAAAGACATTATTGAAATTGTACCAAATACACTTCTAGGTAAAAAATCTGACGTAGAAAAGTGGAAACTTGAAACTGAAGAGGCAAAAGCTAAAGAGAAAATGGAGCTGAGAAATAGTATGGGTGAAAGTGAAGAAATACCAAGTGTAAAAACTGAGGAATTGCCAGCAAATATAAAACAAGAAGTTAATACAAATGATTCAGGTGATTTGAACGGCTCTGGAGATACAAGGGACTCTATTAACTTTGGAGAGTCAGTTTTATCCAGTTTGAAAAAGAAACCCAAGAAAGCTACTAAAATAGATTCTGTGATAAGTAGCTTACACAAAAAGCTGCTAACCAAGAGCATAAATGGATCTGACACAGATGACCAGTCTGATAGCGGAAGTCAAACTGAAACTGATTCACCAAAATCAGTATATAGTGCTGAGAATTGTTCTCCGTTGAAAATAAAATTGACCAAGAAGTTTACACCAGAAAGGTCGCCAAAGAAAGCTCAGAGCTCTGACAGCATAAATGAAAATGAGAATGATGATGATGATGATTACAATGATGAGGGTGGTTCTGACTCGGATCAAACTGTTGATATGAACTATGATGATAAGTCAGAGGATGTGATAGATGACATGTCCAAAGACAATGTTAATGCTGATGGTGAACCGGCTGATTCTGACGTTGCCCGACTAGACCAGGAGTTAATGAAAGCATTTATGCCCGAGTTTACAGCTGGTGGTAGTCTGGACAACCTTGAATCACTGGAGAAAACATTGAACTCTTTTAAAGGGAAAGAGACACCTACAAAACCTGCTCCTCATCTAAACTGTTGGGAATGTGGCAAATCTTACTCGAACTATAAATCGTACAGAGAACATCGTAGGAAGAAACATCCACTGAGTTGTAACCTTTGCAGACAGGTATACATTATTTTAGTATATCTTAATAATTATGTTGTGTCTTGTTAGTTAGAAATTATATAGATAGTCCAATGGCAGGTTCTTGTATAAAGGTGGATTGTTTAATAACAGAACTTCCAGTATAATAAAAGTGTATATTAAGACTTCCTTAGACCTTGTTAGCTTGTACATTATCTTAAGAAGAAAAGTTTAGATTGGAATAATTCATGAATTACGGACTAACATTCATTTGTAACAAACAAAATGCAGCTGGTTTTGTTTTTCCTTTTCAGCTGCATTACAAGTTCATTCTTTGATGCAATAATTTATTATATCTTCTTGTACTACATACATAATTCTTTTTTCTTATTTTTTTTTAACTGAGGTAAAGACTTCTAAACTTCAATGTACATTTATCCTAATAATGTATAGATATAATAGCCATATTAATAGTTGGCTTTCAAAAAGTAAAAAAAAAACAAAACAAACTTGTATATTTTTATAATCTGTTGTATTAATAGGTGTTTGTCGATGCATTACTATACCAAAGTCACATGCAAGCTCATACAGAAGGGAACAAAGTCCCTAGAAATCATGACTGCCCCGTGTGTGGTAAGGAATTTAAAGACGCTAGTTCCAGGGCCAAACATCTTAGACTTCATACTGGGGAAAAACCATACAGGTAAATGCTTTGCTTCATCAAAATGAAACACTTTTTATTGCTGTAAATGATGTACAAAATATGACATTTTGGTGAAAATGTGTTATGGTGTCAAAAAAAAAGCATAAATGGGACTCGAACCCAGGACACTAGAAACACTGTACTTTGGCTCTACCAGCTGAGCTATCTGACATTTACACATTCTCTCCCCTTATAAATGAATTGTTTAAGACAGCTACATATAGTTTTGAAATTTATTCTGGAATTTCCAATGGATATAGAGAACAATGTGAATTGACTTAGAGCTTATCAGAGTCATGGTCCCCCGTTGGGGCCAAATGTCACAGACAGAGAAAAATGTGACAGGGACTCGAACCTGGTACACTAATTATACCGAACTGCAGCTCTACCGACTGAGCTATCGGGCACTTTCATATTCTCTCCTGTAATAAGTGAACAGTTCTAGACCATGGCAGAGGTATTGTTTTAAACTCTTTATAGACAAACTATGTTTTTTGCAATAGAAGGCACAATGCATTAAAAATAGACCCCTTTTGTTTGAAATTTTAAATCAAGACCCATTAATCACCCTGGTTTCAATTACCATTCTCATTTTATTATATTTTCTCCTTTTATGTATATTATCAAGTTTTACAAACACATACTATTTTATATATAATGATATTTTTGGTTTCAAATGGTTGAAAATGGAATTCTTATGTCATGTGATCACTAAGAGTGTTCCGAGTTTGTAGATACACCACAGCAGCTGCTGTTTATTGCTATTCCTAGCTAGAAATGGTCTCCAATTTAAGACTTCATGTATGATCATAATGTGATAAAATACGACAGGTAAATGTCAAGGCGTTCCTGTGTAGACAATACATGTATGTAGGAGCCTATACAAATTGGAAATTTCTACATCATATTGAGAACTTTGAAATTCCTTTTTCAAGTTCAATGAATTTTGTTATTTGTTCAAAAATCATGTTTATTTTACTGTCAAGGCTTTCCCATTAATGTGGTTGCTTAGAATTTTAAAAAAAAGTACTGATTGAATGGGGGATAGGGTAGATCATGAATTTACCCATGCCACTAGTGCGGACCAATAGATAGACTGGTTGACATAAGGCGACAGCCATGCTCAGTCTGATCTACTTGCAGGTCTTGTTCAAAGGGTTGTTGTGTCCAGGTATGAATGAAAACAATTCACATATAAAGAACAAAAAATGACCGAAGTTAAATATCTGTCTGTGTCGTCTTATCAGTTATCTTGGTCTGCACTTGTGGCATGAGTAGGTTCAGTTATCGCAAGCAGGTTAAAGGTCAATGGTACTCTTACAAAAATTAGGTAAATTTATATTTGTGGTAATTAAAATTGCAGTTGTATATATATAAGTATTGCTTTTAATTTTGTAGGTGTGAGATATGTGGTAAACGATTCACTCAGACTGGTCACCTGGCCAGTCATATGAGAATCCACAATGGAGAAAAGCCGTTTGATTGTAAACTGTGCGGGAAATGGTTCACAGAGAAATCCAGTGTGAAGCGCCATCTACGTAAAATGCATTTTAACCAGTACAACAAAAAGTGTAGTGTATGTGGTATAATCTCAAAAACCCGGGAAGAGCATCGCGATCATCTAGTTACTCATAAACTAAAGGTTTATACTTGCCAGGTCTGTGCTAAAGATTTCATTGACTCTCGTGCTCTTAAAGTGCACGTGTTTAACGCACATTCCCAGATAACACAATCGCTAAACCTGAAGGAGTATCGCTGTCAGGAATGTGATAAACAATTCTTCTCAACTAAAGGACTGAAAAACCATCTCAAAACCCATAAGATCGAAGTTAAAATGTTTAACTGTGAAATATGTAATAAATTATTTTTCAATGAAGCGTACATGCAGAGCCACATGAAGACGCACTCAACGAACAAGGAACGTTACTGTGAAATATGTCATAAGCATTTTAATAGTGCTGCATACTCAGCATTCCATAGAAAGCAGCACATTCTAGAAAAACTTAACGAAGTTATGGTTGCTAAGGAAACACAGGAAAAAGAATCTGGTTCACAAACAAATGTTGAACTTGAAGTTGGAATAGAGACTGAGAAAGTTGAAACAGAGTCTGAAATAGTGAACAAAATTGATAGAAAAACTGAACCAGGTCGTTTGAAAAAGGGAGAGGAAAATGTTCTAGTCAGTAATTCTGATGTGATGGATTCTAACGATGAAATGGATGATGATAACAAAAGTTTTGAAGTCATTAGTGACACAAATGTGATGGACTTAAAGGATATACAAGCAGCTTTCACTGACCATCTGATTCGACTTCAACATTTCAAATTTTATTCGTGCTTTTATTTCTTTAAAGCAAAAGATGCGGGCATTGATGAAAACGATACTAGAGAACCAAATATGATAATTAATTCAGATAGTCGAAATAACGCCTGGGTACAGATGGAGAATGGCGAAAAGAAAGCCCGATGTTTCTCCATGTACCGTTGTAATGAATGCCGGACATTTAAGCTGAGAAAACGCGAGATTATGCGCCACTATGATTCTATTCATGGAGGACGCCTCAATATCCACTGTTCAACTTGTTCTGCAGTGTAAGTAGATTGATTTACTAACAATTTCATCTCTCTTCTCTGAATATTGTAATGCTTTTTTTGGTTGAAAAAAAGAAACACTCTCCTTTTATCATACACCCGAAAAAAATGTTGGCGTACAACAGTGCATGTATAATGCTATGCACCTGGACATATGTCCGTCTTTTTGGGCCATTTTTGTGTCTAGCCCTAAAAATTTTTTGTTTTTAACCCAGGGAAAAGGAAAATTTAAAATTTCTTGCAAAAAATTTTTAAACCGTAATGTGCAGAGAAATTTTTTAAAACCTTCCTTGGGTCAAGGTCACCCATTTTGATCATTTTAAAAAATTTTCCCCCTTTCCGGGTTTCTTTGGTTTAATTGTTTTTTTTTTAAACAAAAAAAAATTAGAAAGCATTTGTTACAAACTGTGCTTTAAAATCTGGTCGCATGAACAATTTAAGTGTATAAAAATTTAACTGGTAGCAGTATAGTGATGAAAACTTGTTAAGTTCAGTCATATTTTTTGCAAGTGACATTCAAGGTTCAAGTATTAAGAATTTTTATTCATTTTTGAATTTCTAGAAACTCTGGATTTACATTTTATTTTTTTTTTTCTGGCAGTGTGAATCTTTAAGTAAGTAAGTAAGGAAGTAAGTAAGTAACGACTTTATTTAAGGAGGCTTACACATTCAGTTTCCCGATCTTCCATGTGGGCCTCAGCATAACATTATTAAAAATCAGTTTACATGTACACAACATATACACAACATATATACACAAATATTATTAAAATAGATCAATTAAAATTGAAGTAATGATTGATAAAGCAAAAAAATGTATGATTGTACTATGATTTGTAGTCACCAATAACAGAGAAAAAGTGCAATATGTACAGATAGGCAAAAACTAACAATATTTATACTAATAAATACACCATGAAAATTCAAAATGATAATTTAAGTGATATTATTATCTAATATATATTGGCTCATGAGAGTAGGAAATCATCTTGGTTCAACTGGAGTAGGAAATCATCATTTGGCATCATTGAATCATAAAATTTTCCTATTGGGAAAATATGGGACAAAAGTAAAAGAAACGATAACAATAGTAATATAGTAATAATAAAAATACATATAAGTAATTTATACAACAGGAATAAATCAACAGCTAGTTTAAGGTGAAAACTGCCATTTGATATAAGCTGATTGAAATTTCCGAAGAGTATCGGAATTTCTTATATGTACTGGTATGTCATTTCATATTTTTGGTCCAGAGTATGCAAATGATTTTCTGAAGAATTCTGTTTTAGGTTTTGGTATAATTAGCTTTGCATTTTGTGCTGATCTGAGGTTTAAGTTGTGCCTTTCGTTTACTGTCTGGAATTTATTTTTCATATATGTTGGAAAGTCAGGTTCATTAATTGATTTATACATAAGAATTGACTTTTTGTATATGATTCTTTGGTCAAAAGACTTCCAGTTTAATTCTTTGAATAATTCACTTGATGGTGTATCAAAATTTTTGTCAAGGAGTATTCTTGCTGCCCTTTTTTGAAATTTAATAAAGTTCAAGACTCTCTAGGTCAGGTTAAATTTAGTCATTTGTGGTCTTAAAATTGGTCACTATATTACGAGATTAAAGGAAAATTTGGGTTTTCAGTTGTGAAATCAAATTTAATGATGCATTTTTTTACTGATGTGAACTACAGTCTATAAACTAAAAATGGTCATCAAAAACTAAAAAGGGTTGTCAAAAACAAAAAGGATCGTCAAGATGTTTTTTTATTGGATTGACAGTAACATAACCTATGTTACGATTTTATACACAACAGAATTAAACAGTACAGTTTAATAGGTAAAAGTTCGAACAGGTTGTTTTGGATCATTTAACTTGTATACAGTCTTTAATGTGAGCCGGATGATTTTTATCTCTTGATCAATATACCTTTAACTCTGCTCGGTGAAAATCTAAATTTTACTAGCCTAGTTCAAGCCACAAGCCAATTTGGTACAAACTGTTACCAAAGGCAAAAAAACAAGATTTCATTTTTGTCCAGCTGTTGACTTGAAACAATGACAGAGTGTCGGAGAAAATTTCCGTTCAATAAAATCATTTCTCTATGTAGTGGCTAACGCTGTTTAAGCCCACACGCTGGCAAGATGCTGTTTTCAAATTATCATAAACAGTTTTGTTGAAAGTCCATTTCAATTTCATTAATGGTATTTTAAGACAATAAGGAAGTAATCTTATAAGGAACTAAATATAAATTCATTAATTTTCTTGAAGAAACTTTGAGGTGAAGAGATATTATATAACTTCCAATACTGCAAATTTTTCATAATTTCCTTATTATGTTAAACCATATGGAAACAAATGTTATTTTTTTTATTCAGTATTGTACACAATACTTTACTAGTATTCTATATTTTATGGGGTATGAAATCAATCTTGTTCAAATAGAGTAGCTGTGTATCAGTAAAGTATTTCAGTTGTTAGGAAAATAAAAAAATTGACTTTTTTCTTTATCATTTTTTCTTCAGTTTGTTAAACTTTACACTGTCACATCCAGAGAAGTTCTTAAAAATTATAGGAACAGCTGTTACAATTTATGGATTTTTATATTTCATTTTTAATAGTATTACTAGTAGAGCTACTGTACACACCCTCTGCTTTCGTGTCACACTTTGGTACCTAAAAAACAACTGAAGGAAATGGATTGAAACTTTGCACAAATTTTTGAGATCATATTTAGAGGCCCATGTCCAGGGCCCATAACTCTAAAAAATGGGGATTTGTCCGGTTTAGACAACAGGGTGGTCTTGCCCTTTTTAATTTAAGGTTTTTTCTTTTAATTTAAAGTTTAAAAAAGTCCCTGTGGCTTGTTTAAATTTTTGGAAAAACTTTTGGCCATTTGGGGAAAAGTTTTTTACATTTTTTGGGTACCAGGGATTTTTTCTTTTTTTAAAAAATGGGTTTTGTTATCCCCCGCCTAGCTTTTAAAGCCCTTTTTGGGAAAAATTGGTGTTTCACTTGGTTTCTTTTGGCCTGAAAAAATTAGGCACCGGAAAGTCTTCTTTAAAGTAAAAGGGTTTGAAAGGGCCACAGTATTGAAAAAGGGGGTGTAAATCCCAAAAAAAAAACAAGACCTTTACAAAACCCTTTTAAAAAAGACAGTCTAAATTTTTAAAGCAAACCAAAAAATTTTTTGGGTCGGCTGAAACCAATTTAAATTAGGGGTCAAGTATACATTGACTCCACCATAATAATGCTGCGTTTTATACTGATTTATTGGCTTTCATCTTTGTAAAGCTTTAAATTATATTTGATTTATATATAAATTCTCATAAAAACTTTCATATGTTTGTAATTAATAGTTTAACATAATAAAAGGTGAAAAAAATTCTAGATAATGTTTGTGTCATTATTCAGACTTAACAGTTTTTACAATTGTTGGGGAGGGAGGGGACAAATAGATTTGCCCTTGTCAGTCCATCACGCTGTATGTCTGTAGACTAACAAAACAGTTGAATTTGGGGGCATCCATTCCTTATGGACACATTTTAAGCTCATCTATACTGAAGGAAAAGTCAAACTATTATGATGGCTGCTGCGTTGTTGTTGTTGTCATGGTGTAAACATGTTATGCTACCCGTATGAAACTTGGTATACTTGATTATCAATGATATCATGATAAGGTGCAGTTGTAAGACAAGGGGTATAATTCTGAAAAACTATATTTACTATATTTTCTAAGTTATGCCCCTTTTACACTTAGAATTTTTGTCAAAATGGGTTATAAAGTGGAATGATTTTAGAACTATGAAAGGTATCAACATGAAACTTGGTATACTTGTTTATTATGACAAGGTACAATTGTTAGACAAAGGGCATAATTCTGAAAGCTTTATTGTTGGAGATATGCCTCTTTTTAACTAAGATTTTTTTGTCAAAATTTCTTATTATATTACTTAAGTGGAATCATGTCATCATTTCATAAATGTTAAAGATATCAACATGAAACTTGGAATACTTGATTATTAGGACAATACACAGTTGTAATACAAGAGACATTATAATTAAAGCAATATTTTTAGAAGCTATGAGTCATTATAGCTTGAATATTGATAAGAATTGGTTATTAATTTGTTGTTACCTTTAACAGACAAGTGTGAACACTGCATGCGGTGCTCTTGTCAACTTTATTTCTGCTTTAATGTTGTATTCTATTTCAGATTTTTATAAGGTTGATTATTTTAGTCACCATTTAATTGTGGTGATATTTCATTCTTGACCTTTTGTCCGTAATCCATTAGTCTTATTACAAGTGTTTTTTTATTAGTTTCAAAGTAATAAAATTGATTTGCTAACAGTGAGGAGCCTGGTAAGGTTTCACAGGCATGCTGACTGGAATGGTTCTACATGTATTTTGGTCACTTGATACAATAGTTAACATTAAAGGGATATTCAGGCAAAATAATGACAAAAATATTAAAATGATCTAATGTACTCGAATCAAGCTAAAATGACTTTTCAGCATGAATTTCTGTTTAAATTCTATATATTTTGGGTTTGAAGCATAAATTTATCTATAGATGTTGTACAAAATTTAGACCACAATAGAATCAACCAAGTCAAGTGACTTGAACAAACCCTTGAAGTTACAATAACAGATATTGTGGATATTGTATGATTGAAACAAGCCTAAGTCATTCATTTGACATGTTCTGTAACGTTTCCAGAGTTCACTTTGACAACTACTGTGAAATGCTAGCGCTCTCACCTTACCCACGCGGGTCAAGTTAGGAAACCACCATTTTATTCTTTATATGGGGAAAAGTTTTTCTCTTTTGACTGTCTAATATATTCATTTTGAGGGCATTTACAGAATAATGAATGAAAAATTCAAAACTAAGAAATGAAAATTTTGCCTGTGTCTCCCTTTAACAGTCAAAATAGCAAAGTGACAAATTTGACGATTATAACTTTTATTTTCGATTTTAGATTCCCACAACCAAAATTTGCTCTGACAAATTTGTCAATACGTTTATTTTGATTTTTAGATTCCAACAACCAAAATTTGCTTTTAAAAATTTGTTGATACCTTTACTTTGATTTTAAGATTCCCACAACCCAAAACAAGATTTACTTTGACAAATTTGATGATACTTTTATTTTCAATTTTCAGATTCCCGACCAAAGTTTTGCTTCGTATCCATGAGAAGCGTGTGCACAAATTCCAGCCAAATCAAATATTGAAATGTCAACTGTGCCATAAAACATTTGGTAACCTAGCAGCTTTTTAAGGGAAAAATGAGAGAAGAAAACACAGGTAAAATTTGAAAAATAACCCCAACCCCAAATTAAACCCTTTTTTCTCTGCTTTTATTTTTTTAAATTTTCCCTTTTAATTTTCCTTGAACTTTTTTTGGTTTTTTTTTAAATTTTAATTTCCTTTAACCCGTGAAAACAGTAGTGGTTATAAAATTTTGGGAGGAGTATAGAGCTAAGGGCCGGGCCCGAAAAGTCCCCTTTTCAGTCCTGACCAGGCTTTTTACATTTAAATGTTTTAAAACTTAAATTTTTTTTTACCTTTTGATATTGAAATCAAACTTGAACTTTTAATTGAACCGGGGTTTTAAATTTCAAAGGGTGGACCCAAAAATATTAACCCAAAAAAATTGACAATTCTTTGAAAATTTTTAATTAAACTTTTTTGTAAATTTTTTGATTTTTCCTTCCCGTTGCCCAAAACAGAAGAAAATGTATATCAGCCTATAAAGGAAAAGGCTTTAAAGCTGTTTTCTAGAGCATTTATAGAAATTAACAATAAAAAATCAAAGATAAGAGAAGCCAAAGTAAAGTACATTCCAAAAATTTAAACATCTTATAATAAAAATTAATTTGGTAAGAAAGGTTTTAGGATAAAGCACCCCGTGACATCTAAATTTTGCCCAGAAAAAAAAAGTTTGGGGAAGGGGTATACTGGAGTTTTTTTCTATTTTTGGGTTTTAAAACTGGATTTGGGCTTAGGCCTAAAATTTAAATATTTTTATTTTCCCCTTTTTCAAAAAAAAGTGATAAGGGGAAAAAATTTTTGCAAAATCAATGAAAATTTAAAAATTTTGAATTTTTTAGTTTCCAAAAATTTCCCCGTTTTTTTAAATTTTTTCTAAATATAATATTTAAATTTAAAATTTTTTTAAAAATTTTTTTATGGCCCCAACTAAATTTTTTACTGGCCAAAAAAAAAAAGGGCCCCCCCCCGGGGCCCCCCCCCCCCAAAAGGGGTTTTAAATTTGGATGACTGGGTATTGGATACATCCTTAAAAAAACCCAAACCCCACCCAAACGGCAATGGGGTTGGGGAGAGTGGTAACAAAGGTAATTTAAAAAAAAGAATAAACAATGTTGTCAGATGAGCAATTAAGAACCAGTTTTTGTTCTTCTTGTTATACCCCCAAAAACGAAGTTTGGGGGGGTAATATAGGAGTCACCCGGTGGTCGGTCCGGTCGGGCGGGTCGGTCAGTCCAGACGTCCGTTGCATTTTCCTTGTCCGGAGCATAACTTGAAAACTAATGGTTGGAATTCAAAACTACATACAATGGTCAAGCACATTGAGAGAGAAGTGCAGTGCACAAGAACCATAACTCTATCTTGACTGAATTAACAGAGTTATTGCCCTTTGTTACTTTTCCTTGTCCGTGGCATATAACTTGAAAACTACTGGTTGAATTCAAAACAACTTCATAACAATTGTCAAACACAATAAGGGGAATTACAGTGCACAAAGAACCCATAAACTCTATCTAAAGTAATTACAGAGTTATTGCCTTTGTTGCTTTTCCATTGCTTTTTTTTTGTCTGTTTGCATTTTCCTTGTCCGTGGCATAACTTGAAGACTAATGGTTGGAATTCAATATAACTACATACAATGGTCAAGCACATTGAGAGGAAGTGCAGTGCACAAGAACCATAACTCTATCTTGACTAATTACAGAGTTATTGCCATTTTTTTTTTTTTTTTTTTTTTTTTTTTTTTTTTTTTTTTTTTTTTTTTTTTTTTTTTTTTTTTTTTTTTTTTTTTTTTTTTTTTTTTTTTTTTTTTTTTTTTTTTTTTTTTTTTTTTTTTTTTTTTTTTTTTTTTTTTTTTTTTTTTTTTTTTTTTTTTTTTTTTTTTTTTTTTTATTTTTTTTTGATACTTTTCCTTGTCCGGGTATAACTTGAAAACTACTTGGTTGGAATTCAAAACAACTTCATACAATTGTCAAACACAATAAGGGGAAGTGCAGTGCACAAGAACCATAACTCTATCTAAAAGTAATTACAGAGTTATTGCCCTTTGTTGCTTTTCCATTGCTTTTTTTTTGTCCGTTGCATTTTCCTTGTCCGGAGCATAAACTTGAAGACTAATGGTTGGAATTCAATATAAAACTACATACAATGGTCAAGCACATTGAGAGGAAGTGGCAGTGCGTAAGAAACTAACTCTATCTTGACTAATTACAGAGTTATTGCCCTTTGTTACTTTTCCTTGTCCGTGGCATAACTTCAAAAACAACTTCATACAATTGTCAAACACAATAAGGGGAAGTGCAGTGCACAAGAAACCATAACTCTATCTAAAGTAATTACAGAGTTATTGCCTTTGTTGCTTTTTCCATTGCCTTTTTTTTTTGTCCGGACCATAACTTGAAGACTTATGGTTGGAATTCAAATATAACTACATACAATGGTCAAGCACATTGAGAGGAAGTTGCAGTGCATAAGAACCATAACTCTATCTAAAGTAAATTCAGAGTTATTGCCCTTTATTACTTTTTTCCATTGCTTTCTTTTGTCCGGACCATAACTTGAAGACTAATTGTTTGGAAATTCATTATAACTTCATACAATGGTCCAGCACATTGAAGGAAGTGTAGTGCATGAAAATAAAATCCTCTTGACTTTATTACAGAGTTACTTGCCCTTTGTGTCTTTTTCCTTTTGTCCAGAGCAGACTTTAAAACTACTGGTTGGAATTCAAAACAACTTCATACAATGGGTCAAGCCACAATAAGGGGAAAGTGCATTGCCACAAGAACCATAAACTTCATCTTTGAATAATTACAGAGTTATTGGGCCCTTTGTTACTTTTCTATTGCTTTCTTTTGTCCGGACCATAACTTGAAGACTTATTGTTGGAATTCATTATAACTTCATACAATGGTCAAGCACATTGGGGAGAGGAAGTGCAGTGCATAAGAACCATAACTCCATCTTGACTAATTACCGAGTTACTGCCCTTTGTTACTTTTCCTTGTCCAGAGCATGACTTGAAAACTACTGGTTGGAATTCAAAAACAACTTCATACAATGGTCAAGCACAATAAAGGGGTAGTGCAGTGCACAAGAACCATAACTCCATCTTGACTAATTACAGAGTTATTTGCCCTTTGTTACTTTTTCCTTGTCCAGAGCATAATTTGAAAACTACTGTTTGGAATTCAGTACAACTTCATACAGTTGTCAAGGACATTAAAAGGAAGTGCAGTGCATAAGCCATAAAGCCAATAACTCCATTTTGACAAAATACAGAGTTACTGCCCTTTTGATACTTTTCCTTGTCCGGAGCATAACTTAAAACGTACTGGTTGGAATTCAAAACAACTTCATATCAATGGTCAAGCACAATAAGAGGAAGTGCAGTGCACAAGAAACTATAACTCTATTCTTCAGTATTTATAGAGTTATTGCCTTTGTTCTTTTTCTTTGTCTTTCTGGACTTACTACAGAGTAATTCAATTAAACTTCATCAATGGCCAACCACATTGAAAGGAAATGCAACATACATGAACCACAATTATCTTTAATTGCCCACAACCATAACTATGTTTCAATTCTTTTACAAGGTATTCTGTTACTAGTAACATCCTCATTTCCGAAGCAGACTTGTGGGGGTATTAATCACATTTAGTGATAGTTCTAGTTTAATTTATATACTTTTATATTTGTCATCTTAGTGCACTAACAGATTAACTCCCTATTAAGTTATATGAACCCATTACCTGCACTAATTTCACTAAGGTATACAAATGCAATGAATTAATATAGAATAAAACCAATAGAATACAGATGGGAAGAGCAACCTCATGAACATAAACTAAAGTAACTGGTATTCTCAGGTAACAGTTAAAAACATTCATTAATTTCATTAAGTAGCACAATTGTTAATACATTTCATAACAAAATTAATCAAACAAGTTCACATTAAATTAAATAATTAATTGGTTAAAAAATGCTTTTAATGATATTCAAGTCCTGATTTACTTTGCTGAGCCAGATGATAAACTTAAAAAGAATGTAATCTTAGCAATTTTATTCTTCATGAATATAATGCATAATTATCGTTTTACACAGACCAGACATTCTTATATTAATCAATGTAATACCAATTGTAAAATTAAGGAATTTTTATATCAAAACTTATAAAATTTGAGCAGATAACAAGATAGATTCTAATCAGATTTACTTGACATAAAGTTTAGCTTGCCTACATTCTGGTCAAATAGCATGAACATATAATACTGAAGTCAGTCTATTGGTTGGTGAGTCAGTCAAGCTCAGCTCTATCTGCCTTATAAATCCTCTATACCCCATTTCTTCAAACTAGGCTCAAATGTTCATTTTAACAAGGCAATTTGCAAAACCCATGCCATTACTGCCAACTCAGGGTGAAGGTCACACTTGAAGGTCAGATGTTAGGCAATTTTGTGTCTTCTCTATCAATCCTTCACTTCGATTTTGTCTCAATCGTTCACCTTCAAAAATAATGATGAATGGACCTACATCTACATGAAAGTGCTGTGTCATAGGTGGGTCAAAATGTTCACATCAAGTGATTCACTGCCACTGATTTGCTATGTCATGGTCAAGGTCGCACTTGAAGGTCATATGTCAGACAATTTCATGTCCTATACCCCTTGAAGGACTTTCTTAAAACTAAGCTCAGATGTTCACCTCAGTCACAATGCTGGCTCAAGGTCAAGTCACCATTGATATATTAATAAGGCAGTACAAACAGTTTTTACTGTTGCGTACTGTACATGTGTTTGTTTCTTTATTATTTAATGTAGGGAGAAAAAAATGTTTTGTTAGCAGCTGGCTTAGGTGATTTCCTTTATAACAAGGTGATAATAACATAATTTCATGGTTGTCTAATGACATTCATTAAATTCTTACCAAGACTGCAGCTCAAAGAGAAAATTGTCTACTGCGTATTTTTATACTAGATAAAATGAACAACATAAAAACACTCTAAGTGGATTCTTCTGTTAAATTATTATAGAAGCTAACATTTAAATGAAAGACTCAAAGATAATCTTTAGAGATGATATTGTTTCTAATTGGGAAGGTCATTTGTAGCACATATTACACTTATTTAAAACTTCAGTGATTTATAGCTTTCTCCATTAGAAACTTGTAGTTTTCTGATTAAATTTAATTATAATTGTAGTGAATAGTGTGGCGGCATCTGGTGTAGTGTTAAGCTAATTAATTGAATCAAATAAAGAACTTTGATTTGTATATTTATGCTCATGGAATTTCTATTTGTGAGACAGAGAAGAGAATAAATTCTCTAGTTCATTAAGAATATACCTTTTTAGGAAACAAGTTTGGCATAAATCTCGGCCATATATTCCTTCTGGGGTTTTTCTCTTAATATAAACATGTGCATAAACTTTTGTTGCAGAAAAAGAAGTTCATTGATAATTTTTTCCTTAAAGGGGATTGGACTACAAAGGACTCATTTTCAATAAGTATTTCAAATATTGGTTAAAACAATAGAAATATATCTTTTGGATATTCTTACAAAATATTTCTTGAAAAAGAACAAAGGTCTTGGTGATTTAGTATAAACATTTATATATATGATGAATAGCGATATTTTGTTCTAGAACAATTTATTATCTTCTATATATAAATATTTTATATTGGAATCATGTACATGTATTGCACACTTAACAATAACAGCCATTATATTATATAATTTATTCGTGGTTTGTTGTCGCATATGACACTAAATACTATCAACATAATTATTCATGGTATTGCATACCTTCCATTATGGAGCAATTCACTTAAAAGCAGCCATGTATGTTCATGAAAATTTAAAAGTAGTCCTAATTATACAACATTTTGTCAAATGCATAAATAAAGGGATTAAAGCTTGAAATAGTCACTAACCACAGAAATTATCTTGAATACGTAAATATTGACAGAATTACATCTTACTCTGTTAGTAACGTAAATATGGCGATAAAAATAGAAATTACAGTCATATTTCACATAAAATAAGTCCAGTGTCACTTCAACGGTTCTTAAACTTACTATAAATGATTCTCTGTGTTTTTGTTACCTATATATTTATGTTATAAATGATAATACTGCTTATATAACTTGAAATATGTTACCATGACCAAAATTTTACCAACTGTGAGAGGTTTAAACATATTTATTAAAGCTCAATTCCAAAACAAGTTATTACAACTTTTATTTATCACTTTTAAGTCTGCTTTCTGGAACACTTTAACCACTAGGCCACCCCTCCCCTGTGAGTGAGTACCAGTATTACGAAATGAATTATTGAAAAATGCATGAAAAAAAAAATGGTCTTGTAATCAAATTCTAAATAAATACTGAATACATAATCTGAATAAAATTGACAAATATACAAATTTTCAGATATATATAAAATAAAGATAGATTGATGTAACACCATGCTATTTGTATGTAGAACACATTGTAATATATTAAAAAAAGATCTCCTGAACACAGTGATAGTGCTCTATGAATGGCAAATTTTAGGTCCGATAACTGTCTGTCAATCATTAATTGTCTTCTCTTGTTTCCACTGGCATCTCGTCTGAAACCAATGAAATGAAATTTGATGAAACTTGCTTTGAATGTTCTTTGCTTTAATGTGAATCAAAGTTATTTCAATGATTTTTCAGTTTGTTGCTTATGGTAGCTAGGATAGCCTGAAAAAGTTCTAAAACTTAGATGATGTCACTTAATGTTGTGTCTAAACAAAGAGTATTCTAACTTAAACTAGAGTTGCGGAACATGAAACTAACAACTTGAAGATGAAGAATCTCTCTTATTCAAACCATTCTTCAAGTGGCCTACCACAATTTGATTCTAATACTTTTGCACAACATGACAAGATGTTTAAACTGTTTACATGAATTATTGTTCTTCTGATATTTCAGGAAACCTCCCATATGAGTGTTCAACATGTGGCAAAAAGTTCTTGAATAGATATAGTCTTGTTTTCCACATGGAATCACATTCCTCTAAACGTCTTGAGTGCAGGAAATGTGGCACAAAGTTCGTTCATCAGAAATCTTACGATCAACACCAAAGAGCCATGTGTATGGGTCACCGTAAACGAATCGCTGCTCGAAAATTACAGCTTCCCGCCATGAACCCGAAACCTCTTGCCAGGAAGTGTTTTGTGTGTAAGTATTGTTCACGCGAGTATAACTTCACACGGACTATTGAAATTCATATACAACAAAACCATCCAGAACATGAAGGGGAGATAACCAGCGCTTACACTGTGGAAGGTTGCGATGAAGTTAGCCAAAACGGTGAAAACTCTGTACCAGATATAGCAATAAATATGAAATCAGAAACTGCAGATGAAGATAGTAGTGACAAAGATGAAGAGAAAGGGGGTAACGATTTTGAAACACATGATATTAAAACTACCTCTGTAGAAAGTAAAAATGAATCCAGTGATTTGACAGGTGGTTTATTGACATCAGTAAAACTGGAGAACGGAGAGACGGACATTACTGAAGGCAAGGGTATGAAGAAATTAGATGGGGACAATTACACTAACTATCTTGTCAGAAATTTTCTGTTAAACGATTCTGGGGAGACCAATCAAAGTGAAATGGAGGTTGATGGACACTAAATTATATAAAATATTTTTTAGTTATATCTTTTTTTTTTCTCCTCTTTTTTTTGCAAAGTATGAAATCATCGTTTTTTATTTATTACAATATGTAAATACTTGGCATTGAAGATTTTTTTCTCTCCTTTATGCTGTAAATCTGTCCAAATTGTTTCAAACTATTTTGAGACAGTTCAATGAATTTACTCAGAATTGTATTTATTTGGTATAAGGAAGGATTTCATATGAGTCATTTACCTACCCTTTATTAGTAAATAAGACAAATCTGGGCTGGTTAAATTGATAAATTCATTAGGCATAATTATACATTTAGGTGCTTAGCGTTATTTTACTATTTCTGGACAAATATCCGAGCCAAGTTGGGGGCAAGTTTGTGGCATTTCAAAGAAAATATCATCTCTTTTAAAGTTAAACAAAACATAATATGACATCAAGTTAGCCTTGACAATTGAACAATTTTTGATAGCAAAAAATTTATCAATGTAATTTTTTCCTTTTGAATGATTTTTGATAACGAAAAATGTTCATCACGAAAATGTTCATCACTTTATTTTTTCCTTTATAATATGTCAAGAGCTGTTATAGAGTTTGAATTCTTTTCCACTTTTGTTTTAAGAAATTTTTTACACTGAATAATTATATCTGATTTTTTTCAAATTAAAAAGCCAAACATTAAGATAGAGGATTTTATTAGTTGATTGTAAGATAGACATCTAAGGTACTTAATCAATTAATGAAATTTTTAACTTCATTATCATTTCACTTGCCGATTTCCAAGATAATTTACAGTCAAACATGTTTTAAAAAACCACCTCCAAATAAAGACGGCCATGTTGATAACAGTCACTTGTTTATGGCCTTTTATTGATTAGATAGAACAAAGTGAACTCCAAATAAAGACCTAGCCATGACCTGTCTATACATGTACATTGGATGGCCTGTATTCACAGGGTTGACTGTATTTGATATGTTTTAGTTAAAGTTCATACAATCAACACAATGGTAAAAAAAACACTAGGGAAATTAGAAAAAAAAAGTAAAAATATAAATATGTGAGTTGTATTGTCAGTAAGTGGTACTATTTTATTGTTGTTTTCTTTTTTTTGTTAAATCTAATGTTTAAATAAAAGCATGTAACATAGCTTAAAACAATATCAAATCAGAGCATTATTATATATTATGGGGATGTATATAGATATATTTTTGTTGTTCTTGTTGAAATTTCGAGGTTTCACAATAGATATTTTTATTCTGTGTTAAAAGTGTTTTGTTAATCAGCGTAAAGTCAATGTTGTTAGTTCTTGTGTTGTTGTTAACTCCACAGAAAGCAGACGCAGATCTCTATAGCTATTCAATAGACTTTTTATGCCACCGCAGCATCTGCGATGCGGTGGCATATAGCGATTCACCTGTGTGTTTGTTTGTTTGTGTGTGTGTGTGTGTGTGTGTATTATATAGATTATATAGTGAACTTAAAAAATCTTCTTGTGAAAAACCACTTGTCCAATTTCAACCAAACTTGGCAGGATTGATCCTTGGGTGAAGGGCTTCCAAAGTTGTTCAAAGAATTTCATTCCATGCAGAAATCTGGTTGCCATGGCAACCAAAAGGAATTATAAGAATAAATTTAAAAAATCTTCTTGTAAAGACCCAAAAGGCCTAGAGCTTAGATATTTTGCATAAGGCATTGTCTGGTAGACCTCTACCAAGATTGTTCAAATTATAACCCTGGGGTCAAAATCGGCCCCGCCCCGGGGGTCATTGATTTTCACTATATGTACATATAGTAAAAACTTAAAATAACTTCTTGTAATGACCCAAAAGGCCTAGAGCTAAGATATTTTGCATAAGGCATTGTCTGGTAGACCTCTACCAAGATTATTCAAATAATAACCCTGGGGTCAAAATCGGCCCCGCCCCGGGGGTCATTGATTTTCACTATATGTACATATTGTAAAAACTTAAAATAACTTCTTGTAAAGACCCAAAAGGCCTAGAGCTTAGATATTTTGCATAAGGCATTGTCTGATAGACCCTTACCAAGATTGTTCAAATTATAGCCCTGGGGTCAAAATCAGCTCCGCCCCGGGGGTCATTGATTTTCACTATATGTACATATAGTAAAAACTTAAAATACCTTCTTGTAAAGACCCAAAAGGCCTAGAGCTTAGATATTTTGCATAAGGCATTGTCTGGTAGACCTCTACTCAGATTGTTCAAATTATAGCCCTGGGGTCAAAATCGGCCCTGCCCCTGGGGTCATTGGTTTTCCTTATATGTATATAGAAAAAACTTTATAGTAAAAAAATTTCTTCTAGCAAATGCTAGAGGTTAGATATTTTGCATGAAACATTGTGAAGTGAACTTCTAGCAAGATTGTTCAAATTATAGCCCTGGGGTCAAAATTGCCCCTGCCCCAGGGTCATTGATTTTCAATATATACATATAGTAAAAAATCTTATTGTCTGAAGGTTCAAGGCTTAGAGCTTGAATATTTGTTAAATGATATCATCTATAGGTACTCTACCAAAGTTGTTCAAATTTTGCCTCTTGTGTCAAAATTAGCCCCGCCCCATGGGCCATAGGTTTTCCTTATATGTATATAGTAAAAACTTAAAAAATCACCTTCTCTAAATTTACAAAGGCTAGAGTTAAGATATTTTTTGCATGAAACATTATGTAGTGAACCTCTAGCAAGATTGTACACATTATAGCCCTGGGGTCAAAATTGGCCCCACCCCAGGAGTCATTGATTTTTACCATGTACATATAGTAAAAAAAAAAAGAAATATTTTTTGTCTGAAGGTACAAGGCATAGAGCTTTGATGTTTGCTCTATAATATATTCTATGGGTTCTCTACTAAAGTTGTTTTAATTATGCCCTAGTGTTAAAATTGGCCCTGCCCAGGGCAGTGATTCTCATTATGTTCACATAGTAAAAACAGAAATAAAACAAATCTTTTCTGAATAGGAGAAAGCTACAGCTTAGATATTTGACTTGAAATGTTGTTTGGTGGACCTGTATCAAGATTGTTTTGAATTAAACCCTTGGGTCCAAAATTTTGCCTTGCCCAAGGGGACAGTGACCTACTTTCTTGTCCTTTAATGTTACAGCAATGAAATTTTGACCATGTGCACAGTTTTAGTTGTAAAATTGAACTTTGATATCAGGTGAACTAGATTTTGATGATGTGACCTACTTTCTTGTCTTTTGATGTACAGCTATGAAATTTGGACAATGTGCACAGTTGAACTTTGATGTCAGCTGACTTAGATTTTGACAAAGTGTCTTACTGTGTTGTCCTTTGATGTAGTCATGAAATTTAGCCTGTGTGAAATATGACCTTCACCACCAAATTCACTAGACTCAAGTGCATTGATATATTCCTACTCTGATCTTTTATTGAGTTAACAACAGATTTAACCACTAATCTGATAATAAGAATTAGATAGGTCAGGGATCTATGCATTATGACAATCTTCAAAATTGTATAGAAACAAAGAAAATCTGTTCCTACACTACTATTTAGTGTTGTATTAATGCGGTGGCATAGCATTTTTCTCAAATGCAATCTTGTTTAGTATAATAATTGGTAAGCTGGTTTGTACGAAGGGTTGGTAACTTAAAATCATTTGACCCTCACCACTGTGAGTTCATATTGATAGATTGGTGCAAAACAGACATAACTCCTTCAATACATCATATGAGTTAAAGCTGTTTCACATCAAACGCTCGACCATCAGGGACTTCAAATTCTGTCTTGCGATGCAGCTATCAAGAACTTATGAAGAACTTTGGTGGTTCTACTCAGGTGCCTGCTTATTGGCTGAAATCATGCAAGGAGGGGCAAGAAAGGTCTTTCTCCACCAGTAAAGCTGAAAGGTCCCAATATGATCTCTACTATGTAAGAGTGTCTTAAAACTCGATAAGAAAAAAATCTGGGGTCATTAAAACTAAAGAAGAAAAAAAATGTCTGGGGTCACTGAAACTCAAAGAAAAAAATCTGGAGTCATGACTATGATTTATCAGATTAAACCAGTATTGGCCAGTTTGTGAAGCAGGTTGGGTAATGACTAATTCTTTAGTACAAGAATCTTGTTTCACAATAAAAACAAAATGAATATCTTAAAGTAGATATGAAATGCTGAATATTTTTATCTATATGTAAAATTTTTTCATTTACATAATTTTTCTCTCTGTTTTAAGAGATTGAAGATTTAAAAAATACCAGATTAATATATAGATTAGCTTTTGTTTTAATATGAATAAAAGAAAAATACTTGAAATATTAACTGACTTATTTATTGCATTTGTTTTTATTTTTATGATAAGATTATTAGATAAATGGAAAAAAGATTGTCACCACATTGTTTTCTGATGAATTTTTTATTGCACTTTTATATTAAAGTGACATTATGCTCATCAAAGGGTATATAGTGAGTGAACAGGTGAAATTCATAATAAGTTTACATTTTGCCATGATTCCTTTCAATTTTATAACTTACTTCGCTTAAATATCTCACATGGCCCAAAGAAGTTTCTAAAAATATCCATCAGACATTACCTGTAATGTTCAATTTATAAAAAGAGTGGGGCAGTCTTTTTTTATATTTTAGGCAGATTTATACTTTATCCCAAACATTTTCCAATATCAACATTTGGTCAGACTTTATGATAACAGTCATTGTTTTAAAATATATAGCAAATTCAGCTCGCTAAAAAAGTTGAAAGAATAAATGAGCATAATGTCACTTAAACTGTTATGAAAGCACAACTTTATTGATAACACTAAAGAAAAAAATTGCCAACACTATATTTCTGTTATGATTAAATTATACCACAAATATTGTTTTAGTTAAAAAAAAACAAAGCACATTCAGAATTAAGTACCTTTTATGGGGATTTCCAACAAAAATGATAATTTTTTCATAATTGTTGCACTTTGTTAAAAATCATTACCCTTCAAGACACTTGTATTATTTAAGCCTAATTTCCTTTAAAATATTGATTGAGGAGGGTATATTTAGATTATTGGTATAAAAATACATCATAGGAGATTTTGAGTTTTTAAATGCCAAAACTTATTTTTCTTATAGAATAGATATTGTCAATAAAGATTTGTTATTTATAAGAAATTCGGTATAATGATGACCTTTCAAGCTTCAGGAACTATTTAACCCTTAACCTGCGGGCAGCAACTGATTCTACCGGATACAACCAGTGCAGACCAAGATCAGCAGGTTCATCCATGCTGTCTGATCATCGTCTGCACTGTTTGCTTTTCAGTCAGAAAAATATATTGTGAAATTTTCACTCAAAATGATGAATGGTTATGTCCAAATGAAAAGATGGACAAGTCCATTTAAGATATTTAGGGTGGTAAAAGGGTTAATGGAGCATATATTTTCCAGTTTGTTCTTTCTTCTGTGACACAAATTTTTTTTCTGCCAGGTGCTTGATTTGTTACCTGATATTCTAGAAATTGGATAAGTTGTTACCTTTTACCGATATCTTTTCTGTGGTAAGATTTCATCATGTTAATTGGGTCAAGGTCACTGATAGATATACCTATTTTTCAACATAGTTAAGTCATGGTTTTAGTATTGCGAAAGTGATGACAGGGAAGGAGTGTCCATTGGGTTTATGAATATTTTTTTTTTATAAAAATGTAATTTGATTAAACTTGAGGTTGTACCCTGTTGTTATTTGTTATTGTAAATATGGGCATATTATGATTACATCGCTTGTAATAAAAATGAAATTCATACATTGATTATTTGTATGTTGTATGTATATACAAGGATATGTTGTACATTATAACAGCCCTCAGAATTTATTCAGAGATACGTTGATGAAGAATATTCCTATTTTCCATATGATAGCTATGTTGACCTCTTGATTAATGAAGAAATATTACTTTTCTTCCATTTTACATTAATGAAAAATATAACTTTTTATTTCATTTTACATTTATGAAAAATATTATTTTTCTTCCATTTTAGAT
Source organism: Ruditapes philippinarum (assembly GCF_026571515.1). NCBI lineage: Eukaryota > Metazoa > Mollusca > Bivalvia > Venerida > Veneridae > Ruditapes > Ruditapes philippinarum. Next base: position 29,294 of record NW_026863018.1, read on the forward strand.
TGATGAAAAATATTACTTTTCTTTCATTTGGTAACTATGTTGAAATTAAATCTTCGCTTGAATTTCATATATTTTTTGTTTGTTTTTCTGTTCCATATATTTTAAAGGCTTTATTATTTCAAACTTAGGTTAATTACATAATTCACAAAAAATGAGTATGTGAAACTTATGTAAAAGGTGGGAGAAAGAAACAAATATTTTGTAAGACTTTGTTCAGTTATGATCTTAACATTATGATGATTTTGAGAATTTTTCATTTTTATGTAAATTATAATTAGTGGTAAAATTGAAGAATATACAGGTCTTGTGTTATAATATGTTTTTCTGATTTGTTTAAAGGAAAAAAAAACTTTTTTGAGAAAAAACATTCTTACACATGTATTTCTCAACAAATAAAAAAATGTATATTCATTTGCACTCATTTTTATAAAAAGATAAACTAGCATTTAGAAATTAAAAATTGATTTATTTTGCAAGGGTTTCTAAACTAAGGTTTGTTATGTTGGTCTTTAAAACATAAAGGGTTGGTCATTAAATTCAGGTTTTACTGTAGTATTGTACAGTGCATTATATAGAACAGAACAGAACAGATATTTTATTAAGACTTGTACAAAGTACATCATCTACAATACATTATATTCACATATGTAATCGCTGCATGAAAATTAACAAACAAAATATGGATATCACAAATTACGTATACAATAGTTTCATAACAACAAACAGACAAACATGCAATCAATCAATCAATCAGTCAATCAATCAAACAAACAAACATGTAGCTATGGAAAACGAACTGTGCATCCGAAATAGTGTTGTGTTCATTACAAAATTTTTCGATTCGTCTATTTATAACTGTAGTAAATAATTTTGACAAGCAACTTACAAGTGTAATGCCTCTGTAATTATTAACATCATTATATACAAGGGATTGGATTTCTCTCGATTTTGTTTTTTGTCATGCACTACAAGGGCACTGTATCAAAAAAATCCATATTTATTTATGTCATATATATTTACCAAAGGAAAAAAAACTTACTAGTAGTTAATGTTGTTTAAATATATGTTTGTAAGTCACATATTTGTAGGGTATTGGATTACAGAGGGAATAAGTATGACAAATAAATGCAATAGATAGTTCCCAGTTTTAATTATTAGCTCACCAGAGCCGAAGGCTCAGGGTGAGCTAATGGTATCAAAGGGGGATGCTCCGGCGTCAATCGTCCGTCGTCATGCGTCAACAATCGTCTTCTTCTCTGAAACTACTGGGCAGATTTACTTCAAATTTGGTCAGTAGCATCCTTGTGACAGTCACACTTGAATTTGCTCATGTCATTCCAATTGGCCCCTTTTAGGGGTTAGCAGAGCTAAAAATAGAAAAACCTTTAAACATCTTCTTCTACAGAACTAATTGATGGATGATCACCAAACTTTGTCTGTAGCATTCTTGGGTAGTCTTTTATCAAGTTTGCTAATATTATTTTGATTGGCCCCTTTAAGGGGTCTCTAGGGCTAAAAATAGAAAAACCTTTAAACGTCTTCTCCTACAGAAGGTATCGCTGGATGATCACCAAATTTTGTCGACAGCATTGTCGGGTAGTGTTTTATCAAGTTTGCAAATATTATTTTGATTGGCCCCTTTAAGGGGTCTCTAGGGCTAAAAATAGAAAAACCTTTAAACGTCTTCTCCTACAGAACTTATCGCTGGATGATCACCAAATTTTGTCTGTAGCATTCTTGGGTAATCTTTTATCAAGTTTGCTCACATTATTTTGATTGGCCCCTTTTAGGGGCCGCAAAAGCTCAAAATAGAATACCTTTAAATGTCTATTTCTACAGAACTAATTGATGGATGATCACCAAACTTTGTCTGTAGCATTCTTGGGTAATCTTTTATCAAGTTTGCTCACATTAATTTGATTGGCCCCTTAAGGGGCCACTAAAGCTCAAAATAGAAAAACCTTTAAACATCTCCTACTTCAGAACCAATCGATGGATGATCACCAAACTTTGTCTGTAGCATTCATGCATACTCTTTTATCAAGTTTGCTTATATTAATTTGATTGGCCCCTTTTAGGAGCCACTAAAGCTAAAAATAGAAAAAACCTTCGAACATCATTTCCTACTGAAATAATTGAAGGATGATCACCAAACTTTGTAGCATTCTTAGGTAGTCTTTTTTCAAGTTTGCTCATATTAATTTGATAAGCCCCGTTTAAGCTAAAGCTTAAATGCCCCAGGTCATGGCATTTCTTCAAATTATTGTTTAAACATATTCTATGCTCAAGTTTAATATAAGAATATATTGACATTCCAACACTGAAAAGCAGATGTTTCTGGTGAGCGACTCAGGGCCATCATGGCCCTCTTGTTTTTAATGTTTTGTTTTCATTTGTGGTTATCTCTTTTTTTCCCAAATTGATTCATTGCAAATGTATAGTGTATACCTATCCATATTTTTATTTCAACATTTTTAAAAGTATTTATATCATTATTTGCTAATGAAATGTACTTATCATAATTATACAAGCAAAGAAGTCTTTGTTTGGGCTGTCATTATTAAAACCTTTATCAGTTTTAATGAACAAGTCATGCAGCGTAATGTTAGTTTAACAGATTTCAAAATAACTTTTTTCTTAAGTTACGTAACCAACATGTAAAGACAAAGTGGGGTTCATATTTGCCACTCAGCCTGATGTGGGGTTCATATTTACCTCGCGGCCAAAAGTGGGGTTCATATTTACCTCTCGGCTAAAAGTGGGGTTCATATTTGCCTCTCGGCTAAAAGTGGGGTTCATATTTGCCTCTCGGCTAAAAGTGGGGTTCATATTTGCCTCTCAGCCAAATGTAGGGTTCATATTTGCCTCTCAGCCCTAGGTGTGGTTAATATTTGCCTCTTGGCACAAAGTGGGGTATGTTGTCAATTGTTTTCAATTTTACAAAAATCAGGAACTTTATAGTTTCTTTTGTTTTATACATTGTAACTATAGTTTACACTTATAGTATATTCTTTACAATTTAGTGTTACATTTATTTATTTTTAAAGCAGCTTGCCTTCAGATTCTTGCTAAATTTTCATAAAAATTTTGAAAATGTATTGAAAAGTAAAGTATTGTAACGTGAACAAGGAAAATGATTTACATGTTGCAAATGGCACCAACAATCCTCGTAATTTGCCAAAAGAGGTCAAAACATGCAAAAGTAGCCCTTTTCGTGTTTGACATACAGTTGAAGTATGGCAATAAATACTGCAAAATCAGTCATTAATCACACATAACATGTATATTATTACTTGAAGATCTAGACCTACATCTTTTTACTTTTCTTTAAAATCTAGTACAATTTTCTGACTGTTAATTTTCTTGAAAATATTTTGGCTCATCTGGAGGCATGCAGCTTTAACCATAAGAAATTCGGGATTTTTTGTTACATGAGGTGAATGATCTGAGGTAGATTTAGATTTACTTGTTTTCTTTTTGAAACCAGGGGTTTACATTAAGTAAGTTCTGGTAGATTTTAGTTTGACTTAAGAAAAATCAGGAATTGTGAATGATTGGTTTTGTTTGTTTTAGGGGGTTAACATTGTAAACTGAAGACGTTATGTCATCTTAGTAACATTTTGGATCAGAATTGTTGATCTAGCTCTAGAATTTTACTTTCAATTTTTAACATTAATCAAGGTGGGTATTAATGGGATCTTTGTAATAAAGAATAGTGCACATGTCCTAAACAATCTAATGATATTAATATAGACTGCCACAGTGTTAGTTTTAGGGATTTAACATACTGGTATACATATACAAAATGTATAGAAATATACTAGAAGCATATTGACATTGCTTTATTGCTTTGTTTTCAGAATTTAAAACTTACACAAGGAAGCAGTCTGGTCAATGTCAATGTCAATGGCCTAGAGGTTAAGGTCATTAACTTCAAACCACTTGGCCCTGGCTGCTGTGGGTTTGAATCCCTCAATTGATTAATCCCGCAATTGATTTTGAATATTCTCTTTATGGGGAAGCAATCTAACTAGCTTAACAAAGAACATCAGTGATTCTATTAAGGTGCTAGCTTGTGCCTGAAATAATGCAGTATGGGGCACCTGAGGTCTTTCTCCACCAGTAAAGCTGGAAAGTTTCCAAATTACAGTAATAGTGTAGGAGGGTGGTGGCTTAAAACCCATCAAAACAAAACAATATTAAACTATTAGTATTGTCTGTAAATTTTAATCTGTCCTTGTGTACGTTATTCCAGCTGTTTGCAACATAACATGTTTTTACAAGATGCTAAGTTAAATAGGCAGAATACAAAAGTTTGTTTGAATTATAGCATTTAGCAATATGAATACTTTTATGTCTCTTTCAACAAAGAATTATATTTTCACCCATTAAATCTTTACCAATGTATTTTGAACAAAAAAATCTTGTTTCACTTTCATTTGTGTGCAAATCTTAAACTTGATGGTTTCAGTTTTCTAAATGAAACTGTGTTTCAAATCTTTATGTAGAGTTTTAGTTATGCTTTAAATTGATAGATATATTACATTTATGAATTGTTATTATAATGTATATATATTTGATTTGTTTAAATATTGTATTTTGTGTCATAAACTCAAATAAATTGGCATGCTTATGTTAAGAGTTTGTCTCATTTCTTTGTCAAATGTCAACATGTATATTGTCACTGGTGATTGCCACGCTGTTATGTGGTTATATCTTCTATAAGCATTATTTTCTTTTGCAACCGCCAATTTGTCCCCTTTTACATCTAAAATAATCACACTTTTGTGATACCCAAGCTTATTCTTAAAAAAATCAAGTTAATTAACGTGTTGCTATGTAATACTGAAGATAATTTAGTCTTACTCTAGAATGAACTTTTTTTGCTGCCAGTGAAAATTGGTATAATTTTGCATCAAATAATGACCAGCTATAACGAGCATGTCTGTAAGCTTGTCTGTAAGAACATTAGAACCAGTAGAAACTACCGTATCCTTGGGAAACATTTACTAAACGCATAGGTCTTTATAGTGAACTTCTATACAGCTACACTGTACACTATAAGCATTATTACAATGAGGTGAATTCTGATGGGTGTGCAGTGAAGTTCAGAACAGAAATTTATTCAATTACTACTTACGCAATTTCCTTTTGAACAGTACATGTATTAACTGTAAACTTTCGTATAGTTACATTGTACAATAACCATTATTACAATTGGTGAATACTGAAGTGCTGTTCAGATAACCACAGACACCACTTGATATACGTATTAAATGCGTGCTAATACTTTTATCATTCAAATACTTAATAAGCATTAATAAAACAAGAGGGCCATGATGGCCCTGAGGTCGCTCACCTGTATATAGGCCGCCCCAACCCCCAGGGCTTTTATTTGCACAAACTTGGTAGACACCCATAAGAAAATGTTTCATGCTAAACATCTAAGCTCTAGCTCATTGGGCTATTTAAAAGAAGATTTTTTTAAAGTTTTTACTATACACATATAGTTAAAAACAATGACACGCCTGGGGCCGGGCCAGTTATGACCCCAGGGTTTTTATTTGAACAAACTTTGTAGACACTTACTAGAATATGTTTCATGCTTAATATCTAAACTCTAGCTATTTGGGTTTTTTCAAAGAAGATTTTAAGTTTTTGCTATACACATATAAGGAAAATCAATGACCCCCGGGGCAGGGCCAATTTTGACCCCAGGTCTTTTATTTGAACAAACTTTGTAGACACTCACTAAAAGATGTTTCATGCTTAATATCTTAACTCTAGCTATTTGGGTTTTTTCAAAAAAGATTTTTTAAGTTTTTGCTATACACATATAAGGAAAATCAATGACCCCCGGGGCGGGGCCAATTTTGACCCCAGGGCTTTTATTTGAACAAACTTGGTAGACACCTATTAGAACATGTTTGATGCTAAATATCTTAACCATAGCTCTTTGAGTTCTTTAAAAGAAGATTTTTAAGTTTTTACTATATGCATATATAGGGGAAAATCAATGACCCCCCCCCGGGCGGGGTCAATTTTGACCCCAGGGCTTTTATTTGAACAAACTTGGTAGACACTTATTAGAACATGTTTCATGCTAAATATCTTAGCTCTAACTCTTTTGGTTCTTTAAAAGAAGATTTTTTAAGTTTTTACTATATGCATATAGGGAAAATCAATGACCCCCTGGGGCGGGGCCAATTTTGACCCCAGGGCTTTTCTTTGAACAAACTTGATAGACACCTATTAGAACATGTTTGATGCTCAATATCTTAGCCATAGCTCTTTGAGTTCTTTAAAAGAAGATTTTTTAAAGTTTTCACTATATGCATATAGGGAAAATCAATGACCCCCCGGGGCGGGGCCAATTTTGACCCCAGGGCTTTTATTGAACAAACTTGGTAGACACTCACTAGAAGATGTTTCATGCCAAATATCTAAGCTCTAGCTCTTATGGTTTTTTAAAAGAAGATATTTAAAGTTTTTTCTTTCGGTTGCCATGGCAACCAGAGTTCTGCATGGAATTAAATTCTTTGAACAATTTTTAAAGGTGACCACCAAAGGAACATTCCTGTGAAGTTTGGATGAAATTGGCCTTGTGGTTTATGAGGAGATGTCATTTAAAGTAAAAGTTTACGGACGACGGACGGACGACGGACGGACGACGGACGCCGGACGAAAAGCGATCACAAAAGCTCACCCTGTCACTTTGTGACAGGTGAGCTAAAAATTCGATACACGATCATAAATAAAGGAGATTTTTATTTTTTTGCGCAATGAAAAAAAAGTGAAGCTGTCATGTCTGTGTTCCGGGACAAAGATGCGAGTAAAACACAAAACGAAACCAACCCAGAAAGAAGGCAAAAGAAAAAAAAATGAATTACGAAAAAGGTCACTGTTTGACCTTTCGCCTTGCAATCATATTCTTGCGTAATGACAAATCAGCTCAAATAATCTCAATTTCATATGATTCGCTAGTTATTAACATCCCCCTGAGATTTGATCATTTTAAAACTAGCGAATCATGTCAAATTAAGATTATATTCTTAAAATCCACAGGTCCGGATGATACGGAAATATAATTAAAGACAGTGTATTAAGAAAGTTTCAAGACCGGAAAAAGGTGCCACAATAACGCGGTCACGTTACTGGAATTATCAATATATCAACCAAAGTTCATTTGCTTTATCAAAAAATGAAAACAAAAAAGAAGTTTTTCTTTTAAATAACTAATAAATTCACAAGACCTGCCCATCAGTACGCAATTCGGTACAATTAAATTCTTAAGATAAAAGTCAAGCGTTTCTTTTGGCTGAAAAATGAAATAAATCAAGAAAAGTTAATTCTTAAAATTAAAGAAAAAGGACAAAAAACCCATAAATATGACAAAAAAACAAAAAGAACAAGACAGAACAAACAAAAACAAACACACACACAAAAATAAACAAAATCAAAACGAAAAGAAAGAAAAAACATGAACAAGAAAGTGTCACATGGTCTTGGTATACAAGATTATTTTTACGACATTCCTAATGTAACATCTTTATGGTGGCTGATTTGGTACCCTTTGCGCGTTGCGTTGTCGATAGCGACAACAAACGGCACGTTATCGCACTGTCGTCTTGGCGTCCTGTCTGTAGCGTAGCACGTCAAACGGTGCGTTGTCGTGCGGGACGTTGTCGCGATGTCGCCCTGTCGCGTGGCTTATAAGCCAAACCTTCGACTTGAGCCGAGCGACAATGTGACATCGCAACAACACGCCGCACGACACCGCGCCGTTTGGCGTCCATCGTTAGCGACAAGACGAAAGTCCAACTACGCGCCGTTTGGCGCTTTGTCGTGACACACAGAAGCGTTCCAAAGCAGCTTCTTAACATCTATGTTGTTTCAGCGTCACATAAATTCTATAACAACATTTCAGACTTGTTTTCATTATTTAATAGTACTTAGATGGAAGATACAAATCAAATGGATTATAAAGTGGATATGTAGCGTTAAAAGCCGTTGGAATAATATTTATGTAGGTGTCCAATCAAATCTCGTCGCATCACATCACGTGATCTGAGTTTTGATATAACATTTTTGACGAAACGACGTCACCATACAATAAAACGTGACCAATTTGACAATAATGAATGGGAAATTTCAATAAATTTTGTATAAATGCTGTTTTTACAACTTGTTGGCAAAGCATTTGACACAATTTTTAGAGGAGCAATAATAAAAGTATGTCACAATATTGAAAGGAAATCTAAATTGTATCATCTGAATCCGCCATTGAATCTATATTGACAGGGCGTGGTCCGGTTAAACCCCACCCACTGAACACTCCATGGTCAACATTGCCATTTTCCCACCAGTTTCTTGCTCGCCCGTAATCTGGAAAAAAATATATAGAGAGAGAGAGATAAATTTTATTTTTAAACAAATCAGACTAGTTTTTTAACGTCAGGAATTATACACAATAATATATATGCACGGGCAATTTAGATAATATTTGTTTATGTACGTAATAAAATATATCGTTTGTTCTTCGAAGAATCGCCAATGGCTTTTTACATAAAATTTTGCCAGACTACTTTGTATTTTAAGCCGATTGATCAAAAACCATAATCAACTATGAACACCCTTGGGGGATAATGAAACCGCATGACGAGCTTTGACACCCACGTGCGTAGCGTCTTTCTTTTTATTGCACGTTTTCACTTCCGTGTTTATACGCTCGAGAATTTATATTCGCCAGATATGATGTCAACGAAACATTCTACATCACTTCATAACACGAAATATATAGATATGTATAATTATAAATATAAAAAGATAAAAAATCGAAAACGTGTGGGCTACGCAAAAAGATATAAAGTTTTTACGACGTGCGCAGTAAAAATAATAGTTCTAAATTGCTGTCAAATGTGATAAAACAGCATTGTTACAGCATTTACACGCGAACATTTATTTCTTCTAGAGTAAATTGCAATAATGAATAGTAAATGTTTTAAATATACAATAGAATGTACTCAGCCTGCTTTATGACTCATCAACGAGTAATAACGTAAAATTGGAAATTCAAGTTAAAAATTAAAAAAAAAAGTAATTCATCAAACGGAGCACATTGCTTGCATTTACATTATAACCTCTGCAGAGCAACTTCCTTTGGGAGACAAATATTTTGGTTGTTACTTAAGAGGTGTTGCTCTACAGAGATAACATGTAGTTTAGATATTTACTTAAGGGGAAGGAATGATATTGTTGTTGTAAAGAGGTTATTGCTCTACAGAGTGTCGCTATGCAGAGGCTGTACTGTATATTTAAACATGAATAGAGAAAACATGTAGGGTGGTCTCACTAAAAAGGCATATTTTTGCAATATAACCCACAACAGAGAAATTATACATATATTTTAATAACGGACTGAACGAACAAGTTGTCTTTTAGGTCATTATTCAGGGTTGGTATGTACCACAGGGTTGACTATTTAATGGATACAGTCAACACTGTGAACAAAGACAATTTAGCGACATATTGATTGGTTTTCTCATCATCCATGTGGATTGAATGTAAAACTGTCCAGAGTCCCTTAAGGACGTCCAAGAAGGCAAAATTGAAAATGTTGCAGGCTCGACTGGGAAAGTGCTAAGTAACGACGAAATCACCGAACTGTCTACAGGGAAAACACATTTTCTTTTTTTTCTTTTTCTTGAGAAGGAATTTAGTACATTTATATATTGGTGCAAATACCTGATTAAGTTATATTTTGCGGCGTAGATCATTTAATCGGTATTCGCGTTATATTATCAAGTTATGACAATTTTCTCAATGACACTTGCGGACTTCCAAGAAACATTAATTATAAGATAATTTCTATCATATTAAGGTTGATTGACCTCTGTTATTCCCATGACATATGTGACCACAATTTTATATTTATTATAAATATATGATCCATATTATGACGAACACTGAGTGGTTCTCTTTGAAGATATCTGAGTTTTAGAACAACAACAAAAAAGATAAATGATAATAATGATAATAATGATAATTAACTATAATGATACTTATTATAAAGACTTTATTCAAAAAGAAAGGTGATTTGAACAACATATCAATCTTTTATGAGGCTATAGGGATTATAAATGCTGATGATAAGAAGATAAAACGCAAAGTTGGAGTGGAAATATCTGATGATGAATTGAAATCATTCGATAAATAGAAAGACGCGTGATTTATTTGATCTTAAAGATCATAATAGTCTACTGAAAAACAACTCTTTGTTGACAATGAGAAGGCGTCAGTCATGGTTTCTGGTCAAAAACTGGAAATATATACGTTAATACTTGTAATATAAATGTTTTTTTTTAAATCTGCTATTTTAAGACAAATCAAATGCAATTCACTCAATAAAATACAAGCACGAAACCAATTATGCTTTTCTCCCATATTTATGAAACATACCTTAGCTTTGGAACTATTTTTTCTATATTTACGAGCTTTATAATAATTTAGTGAGACATGTTTTTTTCCATATTAGTTTTCGATTCCGTTATAGCTTTATATTATTTGTTGCATATTTTAAGAATCGTAAATTTATCATGAATTTAGGATGCAGTCGTGTCTAACATATGATATTAAAGCCGTAATACGATGAATTCTGTATCAATAAAACTATTTTATGGATAGAAAATAAAAAGGATATTACAATGTTGGCTAGAATTTCAATCCTTGAATTTATTTTGACAAGCGTGACATGAATATCATGTTTTGGATTTTTTTGAAATCTTGTGAGAGGTTGCCTAGAAGACGAACGACACATAAGATCAACTATAAGACCAACGTTTTAAAGAGATTGTATTTTTCCCTGCGTTATTTGGTAATCGTCGCTTTAAATATTTCTTAGGTTCACCAGAAATTACGTGTAACCGTTAATGTCATATTTCCAGAGATCTATAAAAATAAACAAAATAGGGTAAATTTCATAATTTATTGGACCAGGGTCTTTCAAGGGGTGCTACGATGCGCGCGCATCCTAATTTAAAGAATCTTGGCCGGTATTTTGAAGAAAAACGAGTCATGTAAGAAAACAACAACAACAACAACAACAAAAAAAAACCAGGAAAGGTGGTGAATTTAATTTCTTTTGCAAAGAAGTCCTTAATTCCAAATGCATTGATACAATGATACATTTCTTGAGTCTCGTCAGTTTTTTGCGTTAAATGCAATTTGGAGTACCTCCGTCATAAATAATGACTCATTGGAATGATATACATTTAATGAGCAATTGTAGATTAAACTGACAGTTTCAGACGACCGGAAGTTAATTTGATAGTATCTTTTCATAAAATATATTTTTAACATTGATTCTTTTTTCATTCGTACAACGCACTAAATTATAGAAAAGAGGAACAATCTAAAAGTACCCACACTTATTTTATTGGATACTGCTTACACTTTCTCGTTTATTGATGCGATCAATTGCACAGGCGAAATAACCAAACAAAAAACAAAAAACAAACAAACAAACAAAAAAACAATCGTGATAAAAAAGTTTGTCCCCTGAATGTTATTTTTCGAATTGAATAGCTTTCACGCGATGTGTTGTCTGACTCCTGCTTTATCAGGAAGTTAAAAATTAAGGTATATGAAATTTGACATACTTTTTTCCGATACAGCCAATTAAGAGATCTATATATTTAACAAATGAAGGCCTTTAAAAAAGGAATATATATTTTTACCTCCTATGATAATTGGATGACCATACCACATTGGGAACGCTAGACAAACATTCAAACATATCATCAATAGACAAGCAATAGATACAAGATATCGTAGGTGACCCATGAATCCTGCAAGTATACAAATAACAAAAAAAATAGAAACCAGATATCATAGGTGATCCATGAATCCTTCAAATAAACAGATAACAAGAAATATATTTCAGAAATCGTAGATGATCCATAAATCCTGCAATTAAACAAATAATAAAAAATATATATCAGATAGTGTATGTGACCCATGAATCCTGCAAGTAAACATAAAACAAGTAATATATATCAGATATCGAAGGTTATAGATGAATCCTGCAAGTAAACAGATAACAAGTGCATGTAAAACATATATAAGATATCGCAGGTGACCCATGAATCCTGCAGGTAAACAGGTAACAAGATATCATAGGTGACCCATGAATCCTGAAATTTAACAGGTAACAATATATTGAAAGTGACCCATGAATCCTGCAAGTAAACAGGTAACAAGATATCGCAGTTGACTCATGGATATTGAAATTAAACAGATGACAAGATATTGAAGGTGACCCATGAATCCTGCAAGTAAAAGGATTACAAAATAAAGAAGGTGACCCCTGAATCCTGCAAGTAAATAGATTACAAAATATTAAAGGTGACCAATGAATCCTGCAAGTAAAGAGATAACAAGATATCGTAGGTGATCCATGAGTCCTGCAAATAAAGAGATTATAAGATCATGAATCCTGCAAGTAAGCAGATAGTGAGATGACCCATGAATCCTGAAATTAAACAGATCACAAAATATTGAAGGTGACCCATAAATCCTGTAAGTAAATAAATTACAAGATATCGAAGGTGACCCATGAATCATAAAATAAAACAGATGACAAGATATTGAAGGTGACCTATGAATCCTGCAAGTGAACATATAACAAGATATCGTAGGTGACCCATGAAGCCTGCAAGTAAACAGATAACAAGATATCGAAAATGATCCATGAATCCTGCAAGTAAATAGATGACAAGATATTGAAGGTGACCTATGAATCCTGCAAGTGAACATATAAAAGATATCTAGGTGACCCATGAAGCCTGCAAGTAAACAAATAACAAGATATCGAAAATGATCCATTAATCCTGCAAGTAAACAGATAACAAGCAATAGATATCAGATGTCGTAGGTATAAGTTGTTCATGAATCCTGTAAGTTAAAAGAAAACATGAATAAATATCAGATGTCGTAGGTAATAATTAAGCGAATCCTGCAAGTAAAGAAATAACAAATAATATATACCAAATATCGTAGTAGCAAACAGATAGCAATAAATGTATACAATATATCGTAGGTGATCCATGAATACTGTTAGAAGAAAAATAACATGCAATAGATACCGAACGTTTAAGGAACCATGCATGAATCCTGCAAGTAAATAGATAATAGTATAACAATACATTGATACCACATTTCTTAACTGACCCATTCACAGAAATATGCAAAAGAT
>NW_026863019.1:0-133645 GCF_026571515.1 Ruditapes philippinarum
TAGCCGAGGTCAATATGACTTTCTGCCGGTGAATTCAATGGCTCACTATAACACCAAATTCTTTAGAGTTAAGATTTCTAAAACATCTATTATTGTAAAGGTAGCTTGTATGTATATAGTTGATTATATTTGTATTTTTCATATTTTGTGTGTTTGTAAATGGTTTTATGTATTTTTTTGTTGAATGAAAACTGTTAAATAGCAATTGATATTTCTTTTCAAAACCCCCATTTAGGAAATTATTAATCTAAATTAAATAAACATGTCATAATCTCAAGTCTGCATAGAGTAATGGCAGAGGTCAATATGACTTTCTACCGGTGAATATCACATCATACTCAATGGCTCACTAGTCAATAATTGTAATTACGTGTATATGAATATGCTATAAGAATTTCAAAAAACTCACAGAAAGTACAATCTTAAACATGTACAACTTTTGCCTCTTTCGTTGAAGCGCAGAAAAAAGACGCACGTGTCAGGCGTGCCACGACTATGGTAACGCTGCGCATACAAAAGTAATTCAAGATGATACTCATCATTGCAGTGTAACATTTGACTATTAAAGTAAAGTAATGATATTCTTATCGAGAAATAATTAACCCATTACCCGATATACACGCCTTTTAACGCCTTTTCATCCCCTTTTTGTTGTCTCAAATGTGAAAAAAATGCCTTATTTCGGCCCCCAACACTTGTTTTTGTTTGAGAAATGTTGTTTAAAAAAGTGACCACTTTTTCGGCGCGGCTTCCTAAGCAAATGATACATCAGGGGGTTGCCAGAAGGGGGATGTGCTCCCTTCTGTTTGGCGGGTTTGAAGGGGGCGGCATTCCCTCTTTTCGCCAAGGAAATTTTGGACTTGTGAGAGGCTAAAAATGACTCTAGATCGATCATAAGGTAACCTGTAACCAACGGTGAAAAGCATTTGACTCTATCTCAATCCATTGAGAAGTTGCAGCACTTTGAAATCAATTTTGATTGAAAAAAATCAACGCAAAATAGTGATTTTTGGCAATTTTGAGATGTCCACTCGTTACTATTGTTACAGGAAATTGAAGCCTTGGCATGTTGTTACAAAGGCAATGGTCCAGTCAACATTTGTGCCAAGTTTGATTAATATTGAAGCAGTTTTTATAGTTTTATAGCAATTTGAACTTGTAACGGGAGACATTTCAATGAAAACAGGCATTTTTCACCAAATGCTCAAAAGTAATGGGTTAAGAAACATTTTTTCATACCAAATTAATATTGTCTGTGTGTGTACGTGCGTGCGTGGGTGCGCTGGAAAATACTTATATTATAAAAGAGTTAGACTTTGTGGGAAGTGTTGTTGCTAATGTTGTAATAACTTATAGTCCAACCCATTTGCACTATACTCAATGTCAATTTAATTAAAATTAGTTCTAAATAACGTACGTTCCGCTTTAAGATCTAACCGTCACCAAATACGAAGTCATTTCTGATGACCTTCACTCAGCCAATCATCGGAATTTATTGGAATTTTGACGTCATGCGTCCTGTTATATTGAAAAATATTTTATAAATAAAAAAAACAACACTTTATAACCCAGATGTTCAATATGATGGATTTATTTATTTTTAACCATGAAATATGGTGCTATATCAGTCTAATATATTTCATATTTTTTTAAAAATGAATATGAAATAAAAATATGAAAGTGGGCGGAGTCAAACCTCTATTTATTTTAAGGGACTTCTTTCGCCATTTTGTTTGAAAAATCTCATAAATACAAAAGAACTATTTGTTGATTTTTTTGGAAAAAAAAATCTAGAATAGAAAATGGTCTAAGAAAATAAATCCGAATTTTAATTATAATTTATGTACAATTGCCCGTCCTTTATGCGATCGGTAGTCAATCTTTTACTCTTTGAATTTTCGACGCATAGATCCTTGTAAAAATCAGTGACATATGCCAAAATAATACATATGCAGAAAACGCTCGCGAGAACATCCTAGAAGGGAGAGCATGCTGCATACCCCCTAGAATCAAATTGGCCGCACGAATCACAAAATCGTGACGACGGCCCTTGATACAGTTTTATGGAATATATTTAAACGGTCAGATTTTACATAATTATTCTATCTTTAGCATGTTATAATTTGACCATTTTCTTGACTCCAGCATCCGATAATAAGTGTTCTGGATAAAATAATCGATCAGTGAAAATTTTAATTAAAAATAAATTCATAACTTAAGCACATCTGTATCTAGTCAGTTTTATGTGATTATATTGATGATGGTGATAATAGTAGAATATTTTGATTGTGTGTATGTGTGATGATGTGATAATAATATAAAATAATATTATGATAGATTACAGAGTATGTGATGTTTGCGATTACATATGTGTAGTAAGAGAAATATATCAACTTGATGTGTGTATGTGATGAAGTGATGATGGTTATCGACAAGATTGATATGTATTATTTATAAGTATGATAGGAAATATTGGATTCATTTATGATTATATTAATGTGGTATTACTACAGAGTATATGATACATTATTAATGATGATGTGTGATGAAAAGAACTCAGTAGTAATGTACTCTATTCTTGTGACAGTTAATTTTGCAATTATTTATTATGGGACTTGATTAAATTAGTTACCATTCAGCATGAATTATATTTATATTCTATCCTCGTTTATTGTCAACATCAGAGATGAATTGAAATTCTATAAATGATTATTAATTAGTCAGATTAACAGACTTCGTAGGACACAGCTGTCTATTCTTTGTGATTGATGGTAAAAGAGCATTATTATAGGGGACGGTTTTGCCTCACGTACTGCGCTGCTCAGCGGCCATTTTAGTTGTTATTTAAAATTACTTATTTGCATATAAGCAATCTTTGTTACAAGCATGTACCAATGTTTATTTCTTTTATGACCTCTTCTTCTATGTTTTATATCCCAGTTGTTATTTATAATTACTCATTTTGCATATAAGCAATCTTTGTTATAAGTATGTTCTAATGTTAATTTTTTTTATGACCTCATCGTTCTATGTTTAATGTTTTGGGCTTTCTTTATGGATTTTATGGCACTTTTTTCCATATCAAATAATTCACCGAAAGTTTGGTTTAAATTGACTGCTTTAATTAACATTTTCTGCCTGAACTCTTAGAAAAAGAACAATAAATGAGAACGTGACTTTCATTCATTGAAGATATACACAGAAGGCAAATTCTGTTTCCAACATCAGAGTTTTGTATCTTCTTGTCTCTTATTGACTCTACATCACATCTAATTCGAGCGAAAACAACTTTTAAGTCCATAATTTATAGCCCCCTTTTCTGCTCAAACCACTGCCTTGCTTAACACTAGTTTTTATTCAGTTTTATACGGTTTAAATGCAGTTTCGACGACTCTTTTACAAGTTAGTTTTTACGCGGGTATATTACATGTATTAACTTAGCATATTCATTAGATATAATTTCTCTTAGCATTCTCATAAACAAATTGTCAATCTCTACAATTTCGAATTGATTTTAGTAAACATGCTTTAATTGCTTTATAATTATTCTATTATTATCAATTTTAACTTATCTATGCCATAATTGATCAAAGATTTTAACGGTTCCACATGTGGTGGCTGCCACCCTTACTCTCCATAAATTTCAGTGGTTGGTTTACATCTCTAATACCAAGAAAAGCATCACATCTCTATTTTATACAGTGTTAAAAAACGAGTACGATCTCTGACCCCACACTGAGAGTGGCCATACAGTTGAGTCATACAATTTTTAGAACACATTTTTTTCAATGGTACTCCCTGCAAGACGTTCTACATCATCAGCATATAGAAACACAGAATCGTTCACTGCCAAGTTTTAGAATCCTCGACAATAGCTTGTATGCTTGTAAATTCAAAGTAGAAATATAAAAAAAACAATTTAATCGTTCTATATCTAATTAATTATTACCACATCAGTGTTATCTGTGCCGTATGGAGGCCAAAAAAGTCGCCTCGTACATTTGATCAAAGATGTTATATTTTTGATCTTTGAAGATCGTTCATCACGACTTTATTGTTGTGTATACATATTTCTAGTTCTCTGCAATTTTCATGTATTTCTTTTGTAATTTATGCTTCCCTTGTTTCCAGATTTTTTACTTATGTTTCCCTTCATTCCATTTTTTCTCGTTAACACATTTTGGGGACTTAACACCGCTTGTCATTGAATGGCATGACAGTGTCACATTGAAGGTTGCATGATAACAGTCGTATGAACACACATGCGGATGTTTCTTAATTCAAAATTTCCCAATTTGTTATGTTTAAATGTTCAGCTGCTTAGGCAGGTGTAGGGGGCGTGGACAATAGCTTGCAGTAACCGCTGCCGTTCATGAATAATCTGAATTAAACAGAGCTTGCAACAGTTTCAATTTTGTCGTTTTTGACGTTCCTTAGGGAATCCGTTTTTATACCCCCGCACAACGAAGTTGTTAGGGGGTATACTGGAATCAGCTTGTCCGTCCAGCCGTCCGTCTATTTGGGGAAACATTTTGGGTTTAGGGGCTTTATAACAGTATAGAGAACAAAAAAGAACAATAGGTTCATTCCGTAATCAAACGGTTTATGGGCTAGTAGCCCTTAAGAAAACAAAGAAAATAACAAAGAAAATAGCCCCTAAACCCAAAATGCTGGAACGTCCGTCCGCACGTCTCCCCGTCCGTCGGTTTTTCCTTGTCCGCCCAATACCTTTAGATTCCTTCGACCCACATTCTTCATATGTGGTATTTAGATTGGTCATGATTAGTAGATGATCCCTTTTGATTTTGGTGTCACCAGGTTAAAGGTCAAGGTCACGTGAGCATTGATTGTAAAAGCTTGTCCGCCCAATAACTTAAGCTTCCTTTGACAGAAAGTTTTCATATTTGGGATGAAGGTTAGTCATGATAAGTAGATTACTCCTATTGATTTTTAGATCAGTGGGTCACAGGGGCCTTGACTAAAAAAAGCTTTTCCGCCCAAAAGTTTAAGATTTCTTTGATCCACAGTCTTCATATTTGGCATATAGGTTAGTTATGATTAGTAGATGACCCCTGTTGATTTTGACGTAACTGGGTTAAAGGTCATGGTCACAGGGGCCTTGACTAAAAAGTTTTTTCGCTCAATTGCTTAAGAATGCTTTTTGTCAACAGTCTTCTTATTTGGTATTGAGGTTGTTTATGACTACTAGATGACCCCTATTCATTTTTAGGTGACTGTGTCAAAAGTCAAGGCCACAGGGATTTTACTTTAATAAGCTTGTTTGCTCAAATGCTAATAAATGCCTGTCTGCAGTGTGTTGATTTTGACATTTTCACATTTAAAGCATGTAGAATACACAGCAATGCACTGGCTTAGTAACCTCAGATTTGGCAGGGAGGTTGTCCTTGAGCTCTAAATGGCCACTGTTCATTCTGACAAAGAGGTATGCGGGGGTATTTACGCCAAAACCTTATAAATGCGAACAGGTTTTATCTTGGTTGAGGCTTTAAAAGTGTCTTGTGAAACAAATTGCAAGTTTGATGGTAAAATATAATGACCAACTGAACTTGCATATCAGAGGACAGCAACACAACACTAACATAATACAAATAATATAATACATTTTTCTCTTTTAAGATGCTTGCTTTGGTAGACTGATTTAATTACTGGTATTAATTTTAGGCATAATGAAAAATCTGTAACCCATTTATTAAAACATAAAACAAATCACCATATCCAATATACTGACTAAAGGAAATGGAAAAGTAAACCCGGTCTTTTAACCCGATATCAGTGATCAATGTTTGTATTCTTCGTTTGATAAGTCTGCAATTTTGCCGTGTTTGGCTTTCTAAGGTTTTTTTTTGTTCTCTTTATAGAGGTTACTTGATGCCATATTAAGAGAATCAATACATTTCAATAACACTATTATGTAAATAGAACATCTAACTCTTCATAAAACATAATAAATACTTTAATATTGATCCAAGGTTGTTATAAAAAGACCGGTAGGACAATGTTATTTTACCGTGACCGGCTGACTTTTCGCGTGATTTCGTGCAAGTTTAAGTTAAATGTAGTAGCTTAATCTAACTTAATCTAAAGTCATATTATTCGGATTACACTCGTGTATTGATATAGACTAAATCTACTGAATAATTGCTTCTTAAAATACATTGTTACAATATTTGTTTAATTTATATTGTGATATCGGGGGTTTGTGTGTGTTTGGGGTGGGAGTGGTAGGATAATGAGGAATAAGTGAGAAATAATTGACATAAATAATCAAAATTATCTGCTAATATGCAAAAATTTACAACATTACAACAAATGCATATCATATTGAAGTTGCATAAAATTTGAACAACTGATCAAATAAATTCTAATATTGAATGGGTAAAAAGGTTTTTTCCTTGATAACGATCGAATATATCCCAAATGCAAGCGTTAAATCTTACTTTGTAGGTTAACCATTTACTTTACAGCATGCAACCCATGTTTTGGCAAGATCTTTGCTACGGCAAGCTTCACATTACGTTTGAGATCAATTACTTAAAGCAAATGACAACAGACAGACGAACCGACCGACCGATCACAGAGTTACTCCTATATACCTCATGACTATCGGCTGTAATCAGAGAAAGGTATTAAATGTAGTTGTTAATATGATGTAGTGCAACAATTTTTTGCACTTTTGGCAAAATATACGTCTCAGTTGTAAGCACCTCATTACACTTCATTACGCTTCAAAGAACTAATTGATAAGAAAGAGAACAGAAATTATAGTAAAAAGAAAGAAGAAAAAAACAACCACAAAAAAGAAAATAACATAGTTTAAAGTCACTTTGTAAGTGAATATATATGGGCTCCAGAAGGAAAGTGATTTACCTGACATTGTCTTTTCAATGTTTTAATAAGTAGAGTAATACACCTTACATTTATTGTCTTAAATTAATAAAGACGGTAAATAACATGGTTAGGAACTGAAAAGAAAATGGCAAGTAAACATAATTCCTTCTGGAGTCCATATTTATTTCCTTTTCGGTAAACTAATTATAGTGACCGAGAACGACATGTACATGTATTAGCGGTAGTTTGGTTCTGATATCCTATTAAATTCACCGTTGTTATAACATAGTAAGTAAGTTGGATTTATGATTACATATTATCAGTCAACGATGATATCTTAATAGTACAAATTGTGTCATTTAAAGTAGGTTGATTTGGATGATAATGATATACTCACTAGTTATATTTCATCTTTATTCACATAAAATCTTATGATAGTCATTTGTAATTATCATATTATTTCATTCTATAATCATTTGCGTAGTATTATTTCTAAATTGATTCTAAGTTCTATTTTATACTCCACATGAACTCTCAATAAGTAAGTTTTATCTAACCCTTTTACATTTAAACTCCATATACATAATATTTTACTTCTCTTCAGGTCCTTTTTTATTAAATTATTATAATTATAAAGAGGAAGATAAATTACATATTCGATTTTGTAAATATATTTTAGGCGTACAGAAACAAACTCCTACATATGCGGTTTATTGTGAACTCGGCCGAGTGCCTCTGTCAGTTATATGTAAAGAAAGAAGCGTTAAATTTTGGTTGAAAATTATGAAAAGTAATGATTTACCTATTTATCAAATGTTTAATGATTTATGTAATAATGTTAGTACCTCTAGTTGGGCTAGTAGAATGAATTCTATTATAGATCATTTAGGTTTTTCAAATATAAGGTTGACATTTGATCCTAGGGTTAATTATTACCTTTTGATAAAATCTAGAATAAGAGATCAATTTATTCAAGAATGGAGTTTAAATATTAATTCTATGTCAAAATTAGATTGTTATTGCAAATATTACACTGAATTTTGTTTTGAAAAGTACTTGGATGTTATATTGAATGATAAGCTTAGGCAGCATTTGACATGCTTAAGATTGTGCTCACATATTTTAGATATAGAATTAGGAAGATAAAATAATATTGAAAGAAGTAATAGATTGTGTAAACTATGTAATCAAAATGCAGTAGAGTCAGAATATCATTTTGTTATGTGTTGCTCACGTTATAGTAGCATTAGATCAAAATTTTTGGGCCAATGTTCATGGCCAACTTTACAAAAGTTCAATGCATTGATGACAAATAAAAGTAAAAAATATATGTTTAATATAGCAAAGTATATAAAAGAAGCATTGTGTTTACGTCAAAATACCCTTGAAAGTTTACCTGTCTTCTGATTGTATATTGTACTTCATTATTTGTCTATGTTAGTATATTGATCTTCATTATTTGTCAATGTTAGTTATGTATATAATAGTCTTTGCCATAAGTTTTTTGTTTGTTTGTAAATGGCCAAAGGCAAATGTATTGCTGATTGCCAATAAATATATGAAATGAAATGAAATTAAAAAGTCATGTTTATTTCATGTTTTATGACAATTTCTATATTCTCGAGTTTCCTATTCTCTTTAACATTAACTTTGTAAGCGTTCAACCTGTTATATAAAGATTTGTGCAGTAACAACTTTAATTGTTAAATAGTCATATCGAAGATATAATTTTATTCTACTTGGAGTTTGAACCTAAAATTATGTTTTTATGTGTGAATTAAATCTTATTATTTATCAATTGTAAAAACACAATTAAGAACGATTAAGAATCAAAACTAATATTAAATGTAGTTAAATTATGGCATGTTGAATATTTTTTGATAATACTAAGTGATATCAGTGTGGCAAGGACAAAAAGGAACAATCTTCAGTCTGATATTCAATATCTACCAAAAAATATTAATAATAATATAATAATCCTCTACATCAGACCAGAATGCCGACTTGCAAGCTTTACTGGTTTAGGGAGACGCCTATAATGTAAATTACATGTGTACGGAATACAGTTAGGGCCATCGTGGTTATACGTTATAATACAGAGGGTGACAATGCGATAGTGCGACAGTGTGATGACGACAATGCGACAGTACAATGATGAGAATGCGACAGTGCGATGACGACAATTGGACAGTGCATTGCACTGTCGCACTGTTGTCATCGCATTGTCGCACTGTAGCCATCGCGTTATCGCATTGTCGACTCTCGCCTTCTGGTGGACGGTTCTAAACTACTGGCGACGTTCCAGCTTAACTGGTTGAGGAAGACCTCAGGTGCCCTTCCGTGCATTATTTTAGGCACACACGGGTACCAGAGTAGAACTACCGACATTATAGTTTCATTGCAATTTGATCTTGTGTAACAGGGGGATTTTCAATGAAAGCAGCCATTTTTCACAAAATGCTTATGCGGGAATGGGTTAACTGGTCAGCAGATTCTAATATACATGTGTACCTAAAGCACCATACGTTAAGTCTGCTGACCATATAGTACAAGAAGAAAATATGGCATAAACCATAAACCAATTTTTACTAACATTACAAAATAAATTAAAACTTGACTGCAAATATCATTTTCCTCTGTTCAGAAGCAGTTTCTCAAGGTTGAGCTAAAATCACTTTGGCTACATATAAAACAAGTGGTCACAGAAATTTAATATATCTTTTAAAGATCTTTTTTTATTTAATCATATTTATTTACTATCTTTAAGAAATATAAAAGCGCTATGTTCACCAAGCACCGAAAATGGATCGATCTTAGATATTGATAAAAATGTAAAGAAGTGTCAATTTGACAGGTAGCTGGTAGTTGGATATTCAAATAACCTACTACCTACTAGCTGGTAGTCGGTTATTCTTAATCGCCAACTACCTAACGGCAGATAGTTGGTAATTCGAAATTTGCACGTTTCACTTAAAAACAACAACAACAACAACAACATCAATGAAAATGAACAGTAAGATTTTTTCGGATTAGATATGATGGATAGATGTGTTTTACAACATTGAAACACATTGTCTCACTATGTCCACAAGCGGAATCAGTTGGCTATAGTAAAATATGCTGACCAGTTAAACTTATAGTAGGATCTGCTGTTAAGTTAATCCTAAATTGAAAATTGTTGACAAATTATGTTAGATATATAGAAAACAAGATATGTTTGTAAAACATGTATGCCCCCTATCGGCAGCCAAATAGTTATGTGATCAGGTTATTATGCATGACTTCTGACCCAGTAAACAAACAATTAATAAGGGTAATCTAGTATCTACTGGTCATGACTAGTCACAAGGTAATAATTATTGTGACCCCATAGGTTGTGTGCAGCAATTTAAGTTATTACAAATCTTACCAAATAATATATGCAAAAATTTTATGAATCATTAATGACAGCCAAGTTGTTATATTACATAAGACCTTCAAATGTGTATACCAAAGCATTGTTAGTTTAATATAAAAATATCAACCAAGGCAACTTAAGTTGTTGAGTTATTGGTCAGAAACCGTCATTAAGTACAAGGTCAATATGACATTGACCCCTTAACACCAAAATCAATAAAGGTCATCTACTGGTCATGACCAATCATCATACAAAGTTTGAAGTTCCTAGGCCTAAGCATTCTTTAGTTATTGATCGGAAACCGTTTTTACTTACAAGGTCAATGTGACCTTGAACTTTGACCCCTTGATCCCAAAATCAATAGGGTAATCTGCTGGTCATGACCAATCACCATACCAAGTTTGAAGTTCCTAGGCCTAAGCGTTCTTTAGTTATTGACCAGAAACCGTTTTTACTTACAAGGTCAATGTGACCTTGACCTTTGGCACCTTGACCCAAAACTAAATAAGGGTCATCTGCTTGTCACGACCAATCATTATACAAAGTTTGAAGTTCCTAAGCCTAAGCGTTTTTAGTTAACTGATCGGAAACCGATTTTACCTACAAGGTCAATGTGACCTTGACCTTTGACCCCTTGACCCCAAAATCAATAGGTCATCTGCTGGTCATGACCAATCACCATACCAAGTTTGAAGTTCCTAGGCCTAAGCGTTCTTTAGTTATTGATCGGAAACCGTTTTTACCTACAAGGTCAATGTGACCTTGACCATTGACCCCTTAACCCCAAAATCAAATGGGGTCATCTGCTGATCATGACCAATCACCATACCAAGTTTAAAGTTCCTAGGCTTAAGGGTTCTTAAGTTATTGATCGGAAACCGTTTTTAACTACAAGGTCAATGTGACCTTGACCTTTGACCCCTTGACCCCAAAATCTTTAGGGGTCATCTGCTGGTCTTGACCAATCACCATACCAAGTTTGAAGTTCCTAGGCCTAGGCGGTCTTTAGTTATTGATTGACCCCTTAACCCCAAAATCAATAGGGGTCATCAACTGATCATGACCAATCACCATATCAAGTTTGAAGTTCCTAGGCCTAAGGGTTCTTTAGTTATTACTCGGAAATCATTTGGTCTACGGACTGACAGACCGACGGACGGGACGGACCGACAAGTGCAAAGCAATATACCCCCTGTTCTTCGAAGTGGGGGCATAAAAATATGTGTTGACGTAAATTTCTTATTACATGTATCTTTATTTACTAAATAAAAAATAATTATAAATAAATTATACATCTTACACAACAATAAAACCACTGATGACGTATTCAATGGAATTATATCAATATAATTTGATTGTCTTTTTTTATACAAGTAATAAAAAATGATTATATTTTTTTCATCTTTTTAATGTCAACATAAGATCATTGTCATCTGAAATATTTCAATAACATTGTATATTAAAGTTTCACACAATTTATTACATTTTCCGTCTATGTATAACTCTTTCAGTATTTATATATAAAATGTTTCTTATTATTAATTTACAATTTTAATTAAACATTATTAGTATTCAGAAAATAAAGACATAAAAAAGGAAAAAAACAAGAAGAAAAAGATTTATTGACAAAAGTAAATTTATCCCATATTCTATACCGTCAGCTTATTCGCCAGCAGTTTAGAACCATCCACCAGAAGGCGAGAGTCGACAATGCGATAACGCGATGACGACAGTAAGACAATGCGATGGCGACAGTGCGACAATTCGATGACGATAGTACGACAATGCAACAGTGCGATGACGACAATGCGGCAGTGCGATGGCGACAGTGCGATAACACTATCACTCTGTCGTCATCGTATTATCGCGTTATCGCATTGTCGCCATCGCACTGTCGCATTGTCGTCATCGCACTGTCGCATTCTCGTCTTCGCACTGTCGCATTGTCGCATTGTCGTCATCGCACTGTCGCACTATCTCATTGTCGCCCTCTGTATTTACGTATAACCACGATGGCCCTAACGGTATTCCGTACATGTACATGTTTCATTTATTCGTGTCTCCATTTGAAAAAAAAGAAGAAATAAAGTTGGAAAAAAGTGAATCATTGTTCTTGTATGTAATAAGTCTTCGTAAGAGGGTGATGAAGATTCATTCAATTTTATAGGTTAAAAGCCAACATAAACAAGAATGAAATGCAACGATTTGTTTACTTGAATCACCAATGAAATTTTTATAAAGTGAAAAACATAAGACTTTCTTTGTAACGTTTAGACATTTTAATAAGCTAGTTGTACACGTATATGAAGAAAATCGTTTACTGAAATGATTTTAGTGTTACTTAACTATTATGTTATTTGTCTACATTGCGTCAATATATCTTACTTTAAGGGACTTAAGAATATTCGAGATAATAACTCAATCTTGTAAGCTATGGCTGCTGCATGGCTACACGCTTTACCAGCTCTGTAAAAGAAAAGGAAACTAATAAAAAATTTATAAGGTTTACATAAAAATTACACCTATTACCGAAGAATATGACGTTTAGAATACTCCACATGAATTAATAAAAACATGTCAATCTTACTGATTGGCCAGAACATGCTAGCTCCGAAAGTCTCAAAATGTTTTTTATGGGCCTTGTGTTACAGCTTAGATTAAACAAATTGCTATAAAACATATAAATAAAAATTTATAATCTTTTGAACTTACCCTGCCAAACAGGTACAATGGGTTGTGTGGATCTGACCATCTTTTCTCAATATGAGGTAAGTCTTGAACAATGCATTTTTGTACTCTGTCGCTGGCTTGGCAACACTTCAGCTATAACATTAGTAGTATCCTCAATCCCTATGTCGTAGAACAGAACTGGCTTAACATGTCCACATACAAAGTACTGGTAGGCATCCATAGATTTGTAGCATTTCATTTGCTCATTTGAGTAGTAATTGCTACTTTTAACAAATAGTTGTAGATATCAGGGTAGGCAATATCTGGCCATTATTTGGGATCATTTATCCAAGACTTTTTGTCAATTACATAAGGATCTGGAAGTTTTTTTGTCTGCAGAAATGGTTAGTTTATCTAAATAAACAACTAAATCAGTTGCTGACAGCTTAGAAGTATAATCCGACATTTTCAAATGAGTAAAATCCAAAGACAAGGTTATTTTTAAGAATATGTTGACTCCTTTCTAACTAAATGTTATATGAAGTTTGGCTATTAGCAGACAGCTTTTTGCCTCCAGAGATAACCTATGGTCTGTAATGATATGCAGCGTTATATTTTAAGTAATTTTGAAAGGCGTCTCTACATGTGTTTGACGAATACTTCATATTAAGAAATATTATCGTATTGAAAACAGTATTTACGGTACACTTTGCTAATCTATATTCATGCATATTGTAATTGGTTGAGTTCGATTGGGCAATCATCATCAAAAGTGTGAACAATATTCAAAATATATTATATGTTTATTATGGGATGAATTTATTTTAAACAGTGAATTAATATAATATAAAAAAGAACAAAATTTTACAGCAGTATCTATTTGTAGTAATTTACTAATATAAACACACGTACAAGTATCATTATATGAATAGTTCTAATACCCTGTCACAATTCACGTTACATGAACCACGGTTGTAATTAAAGCCGTCCGGGTAAACGTCATTTATTAATTGACATTTGAGCATTTCAGGGGTTATGTTCTTTTTTTTTCGTTTCAAAAGACGGCAATTATAAAATTTGATCAGAACAGAACAGAACAAACAGTTTATTCAAGACTTTACAATAAGTACAAAATCATTATACATATACATAAATAAAAAGTTCATATGATTTGATGACACAATGGAAAATAGCACATTATCACAAATTCATATTTTGAGAGGATGAACTATATTTAATTATAAGTAATATAAGTTCTATGAGAAAATGCGAGTTTAATATAACTAGCAAGATTTTTCAAAATAATATATTTTTTTTTGCATTTAACAACTCTACAAGCTAAATTACACCTGAATTGATATAAAAATAACGTTTAATATATTTTTTCTAATATTATTATAGACATATAAGTATAAAATGATATTCATCTTTAAGGTCCTGTGTATTACAGTATGTACAATAACGCTAATTTCTAGCAACTCTATTCGTACAATACCTAACTGTTTGTAAACGTAAGGTTTACAACTTTAGGTTGCTAGGCAGTATATCAAGGTATGGCTCATACAAAAAAGTATTCTTAGGGTTTGTATACAATGTTAAAACACCACTGTTCTCCTTATCAACATGCCAACTTTAAATAAAAGTGTCTTTCAGTCTTTGTTTAAACAAAGGTATAAATGATTTACTGTTAACAAAAGTAGGATCATCCCAAACATAGTTAAAACCATAATGATATAATAAATTTTTACCTTAGTTAACCAATTACTTTTACAGTTACTGCAATCACCGAGACACAAATTATACACTTCTTTAAGAATTATTATAATGTTATCCGTTTCAAGTAAGCGAAACCAATACTTAATTATCGTAACATATCTTCCAATATACAGTGGGTAACAAGCCAGTTCACCAAAAACAACTGCATTTGAAAGTCTTATATTTACATTTAATATTCTTTTACAATACTTAAGATGTATTCTTTCAATTTCTTCAGACTTACTGTGGCCCCAAATCTCAGCTGCATAATTTAAGATTGATCCAATAAAAGAGTCATATAGATGGCATAATAACTTCGGTTTCAGCTTATATTTATTACAGTTTATCAGTAATACATTTGACGCTTTCAAAGCTTTACCAACAAGCTGTTCCTGGTTTAATGCAAAATTGTCAGTATAATTTAAAACTGTACCTAAATAATTGAAATCATTTACAGCCTCTAGGTGTTTGTCATTATACAAAAAAATTTCAGAGGACAACAAACCACCTCTCTTCCTAAAAACCATAACGTTAGTCTAATATACATTAACCTCTAGACCACTTTGTACTGTAATTGTGTAATAAAACTAAACTATTGTTTATTTCCACAGGTAAATTTCCTAAAATGGCCATATAGTCTGCAAAAGTAACAATATTAAAATGATATCATTTAACTTTTAACCACAATTTATATCATGCTGCAAAAATAAACTCAATGTCATCAATAAAAGGAGAAAATAAAACCTGCGAAATTATCTCCCCTTGACGTAAGCCTACAGCATATTCGAAAAACTCTGAATAACTATTACATATTTTAATACATGATTTAACTTTATTGTACATATCCTTAACAATACGCAATAATTTACCCCTAATACCAGGTTTATGTCATTTTAACCAAAGTGCATTTCTATAAACACTGTTAAAAGCCTTTTTCAAATCAACAAATATGCAATACAAACGTTTATTGTCGTTAATATATTTCTGAACAATAGAAGATAAAACAAATAAAGCATTAGCAGTAGATTTGCCTTTTCTTAACCCAAACTGGGCATCTGACAGTAAACAATTTTCTTCGCAATAGCTATAAATTCTTTTATTTATGATAGATGTAAATATTTTTGACATACAGCTAACTTAAGTTATGCCTCTATAGTTATGTACCTCATTCTCATCTCACTTTTTGTGTAACGGAATTATTTTTACTCCTTCAGTCAAATTATCCGGAAAATATCCGCTATCAAATATTTTATAAAATATATCGCATAAATGTGAAGACAACATATCAATTGACTTAATATAATATTCATTCAATAGAAAATCGTGTCCGTAAGCCTTTCCACGTTTCAAGAAATTGACAGCATCTATAATTTCATTAACAGATATTGGCCGATCTAAAAAGTCGTCAGCATCATCACTAAAGTTGAAATCATGAGTTGAGGCAAAATCCTCAGATTCAACATTAACATTTTGAAATATATCATTTCCTAGTTCAATTTGAAAAGATCTATATAAAATGCCTCTAGACGATTCACATTATTAGGTAACAAACCATGGTTTTTTAAAATATTTGTTCTGGCTTTAACGAGACAAGTTTTATTTCCTGTAACTTTTGACGAAATAAAGACTCGTTACTCTCATGAAGTAATACAGCCTAAATAACATAATATGTTATCTTTGACGTTTAACTTAATTTTTTACGCCATTCCGATTATTATCACTGGGTTTCAAATTGTTTAAAAGAGAGTATTTTTGTTTTAAAAAAGGATTGTATCTAAAGATTTGGATTTTTAAAATCTGCAGCCATCTATAGTTAACAAATTTTTCATAACAAACAAATCGGTTACAACACCTTTTATTTGTACTGATTTACCTTAATTGCCTTTGTCACGATCACGAGTTGTTAAAATCATGTGTTGCCAACTGTCAATTATTTAAAACATGTCGACCCGCAACTATTGTTGTCTGATTGTGTTCGACCGAAAAGGTGTGATTTACACTATATTTCTGCCGAAGGGACCAGAGATCATTGGTGTTCGAGCGATCCGAGGTAGAACCATATATATTATAAAGGTATTTTGCCGGGACAAGGCGATGGGTTCGAGCGAAAGGAGGTATTTGAGCGATCCGAGTTCGAGCGAACGAAGTTTAACTGTAAATGACAAATAAGAAAATAATATTATAGACATTGTCATACAATAAAGAGGCATTTTTTACAATTAACCTACAAGAGCCTAAAACTTTCTAACCATGGCTTGTTTTTCATTTAAAATGTTAACATAATTCTTACTTTTCTACATCTATTTTGCTGAATATATGTCTGTTCTAAATTAAAAAAAATGGCAAAAATTCCAATTTGTTCCTGAATATTCCCATTTTTTTAAAAAGAATTTCTTAGCATTAGTTTAACTATTTAGCAAATAAGAATTTTTATAAAAAGTACACTTGATATGTTTTATCATCAGAGTACATATATACTATACCTGCTTGTTCTAGCCATCAGTCAATTTTCGCACGATTTGCACGTTCAATGAAAATTTAGCAGGCATTTAAATACATATGGTTGTAAACATGACTTAGTTGCATCGTGATTTGAGATTGTAGGAAAAGGTCGTGGGTTATTGGCTAAATGCGCGTCAGAAATAAAAAATTATCTAGATAAAATGCCCTTTCATATCATATAATTGCTATGTGGGTGTCAATGTTTAAGGAAGGTAGAACTAAAACAGTAAACCCAACGAATATTTCAAAAATGCATTTCCAGAATGAATTCTGAGACTTGAAAAGTATGTAGAGATCCATGGTGAATATTTTGAAGGACTATCCTAATTGTTCACAGGTATGTCTTATTTAGAATAAACAGTAGGCTTTCGTTTATAGAATTCCGTAGTAAGCAGTATATATTTGAAATACACAATTTATTCAAGCCTGTCCATAACAGAGTGCAGATTATTTGATGTGCATCGGAAACTCAGGCCTATTTTGTATAAATAAAGAAATTTCAAGTAACAAGAGCCGATTTTAAAGGGTTTAATGTTATGTAAAACAATAACCCTCGTATCTATCTAGTCATTAAATCTTATTTTGAAAGACATTATCTTTATAATTAAAAGATTAATATCTTGACTTATTATTGTGTGCACAGAAGCTTGAGACAGCATAATCTTCAATTGTTTATGCATGTAGGAATCAATTCAATGACTAGCTAAATCAGTTCTTAAATTTCAGACCAATGTATCTATTCTCTTTGGTATCTATATTTTAAGGTTGATATTTGGAGTAATTTTATTTCAAAAGTGTGGACCTTTTAACAGAAAAAACAACAACAAAAACAACAACATTTTGGTCAGAATTGTGTTCAGAATGGATGGCTCCAAAGATGTTCCGGATGAGACAATTTCTTTTAAAGACAGACGGGCTAGGTTCGAAAAAGAAAAAATGCAACACAAAAGGTATTTTAAATTATAACTGAAAAGTCATAACTCATAGACAGATATCGTTTGAACATTTTTTCATGTTTTTTTTTAAATATCATTTATTTCACTATTTTAAGTGTCTAATATATGCAAATGCTATAATTGACGTAGATAGTCTTAATATTAACCGCGAGAAATAAATTATGTAAAAAAGCGTGAAAAAAGTCTTCAAACAAAACAAAAATTTGTGTTTGGAATTTAGAAGCTCTTAATTTAAAGCAATGCACTCTTGTTTTTCATTTGATAAATTTTGGTGTCGAAAATACAGCGGCTGTTTAAAAATCTCTCGCCAACGGATGCCCCTAAATGATTAAGGAAGAAAATGAGAAGACCTCACCGTATGTTTTTTTGTAAAAGTGAAATAAGGATCTGTTCTCTTAAATGGGACCTTTTTATAGCTCTTTGAAAAATGTCAGTTTTTTAATTTCGGGGGGCTGTGTCCTGTGAACGTTACATTTGCCTTGTTGATCTTTATTCTTGTTTTTTATATAATAAAGGTAATACTATTCAGTGGTATATGGCCTCAAAGGATCCCTTGTCTCGCGTTGAAACACGAGATACGGATCGAGACGTGAGGTTCCAGCGAGATGCAAAACAGGTCATGATATTGTCGCCCCATTAAAGCAAAAAGGTACCAAGTGACATTTTCATGTTTTCGAGAAAATCGCGTTTAAAGATTTGAAGTTCCATATCAAATCAGGTTTTTACAACATGGCAAAGAAACTTCACACATATTTAGATAATATTTGATTGTACATGCTCAAAAAGTTGCAAAGCTTATATATTACTAATTAGTGATAATTAATCAATTTAAGGAAATGGTTCCTTTTTGCACTAATAAATATTTTGACTGACAAATGCAAGAAGGTACCATATGAACGCTCGGCCCCTTTTTGCATTGTATGATTTTTAACATTTGCTGTCGAATATATCAAAAAAGGTACCATATGGCAGTTGGCACCTTTTTGTCCCAACAATATTAACAAAAAGCATCGTTTGGTTACCATTTTATTCTACAATGATACAAATAATAATATGAAATTCTTGTGTTTTCAGTTAATGTCTGATACAACTATCACACTTCATGTTTTGAAAGTCTTCCTCTGTAACCAATCTCAATGCCGATATCAAAATCTCTTACATTGTTAGAAAAAATCACAATCATTCTCATCCGATTACATTGTGACATAATCCTTTTCTTTCCTTTATGTTGGTTAAGTGGCATTATAATTATGGAACTCTTTTTGGATAATTTTCTTCGCACACAAAGTAACCAAGTTATTTTTCTTTTGAATAGAAACTGGAGGTTTGTTATCATAATTTCATATATTGTTCACCATTTGTCCACTAATACTTTAGATTCTGTATTCTGAACTTTTATTTCCTTAAAATCTTCAGCATTAAAGCTCTAATTTACAAATACTGACTTTGGGCTTTCCTTTGGTACCTGTATCCATTCCACTTGTAACCAGTTAACTCTTTGTTTGTCAATGGATGTTTAGAGTCTCGGACACTGTTTTTTAATGAAGTATTTGAAAGCAAAAACATGGTTATATTTCATTGGCACAGCAATGTATGGCTGTGAAGTTCTGGCCAGTGATATAAGAAAACACAACTGAATGATACATAATTATACAGGAATTATTTTCTTTGCCCCTTCAAGAGTCAAGTTGTCACTCCATCTGTGAATGACCCGATACAAGAAATTTGTAATCAATCTTGAACTTGGAACTTGTGATAATATAAAAGTAGAGACGCAGCTACGGATCAATTACTGTTTTGTCCCCCTTATGAATCTGAAAAATAAATGACTTATTTGACATAACCAGTTTGGCAAGTAGAAAAGGGGTTTTTATTAAGCAGGAAGCTATTTCACATGCCTCTCTTTGCAGTTGGTTTTATCTCATACATGACTGCAACATTTTTGTCTCATAAGAAATATACTGTCAAGTTGTGTAGCAACAGAGTTTTCTTAAATAGTAAAGCTCACTCACTAATGAGCAAGGGTTTGTTACAACAGCTTTGAGATCAAAACATGCAACATAAACGCATGTGTCACCTTTTGCTCTAACTTCATTTTAAATCTTTTCTTCTTGTGAATTTTCTTTCTGTTTTTTTTTTTGATGTTCAATATATCGTTCCTTGATCGTGCCATCTAGTGTGTCTACTGCCTTCCTATATGTTCGTGCTTAACAGGTTTTATTTCCTTCTATTTACTGTCAATAGTTCACAGTTTCCACATCTTTTTAATGTTTAAGTCATAGTCATGAGATAGGTATTGTTTCTTTCAGTTTTTTCTTGTATAATGAGATTTCATTTTAGAAAATTACTCTTTATGCTGTTTCACCAATTTAACTATATCATAATCTAGTTTATTTGCAGATGTACGCTTCCCTATCATGCTTCTCCTTCCATATAGTTGGCAAGAGTACAGTCAATTACTTTTCTTTTTACGTCCACATTTTTATGAAGAAGTCATTTATACACTATCATTATCTTCGCACTGTTATCATTCCTCAATTGAAAACAGAAACAATACTCTGGGATTTATTGTTATATTTGATGTCCTTAGCAACATCTAGATTGTATTTTCATTAAAAAGCTAAAAGGTACCAAGCGAACAATTTAATATATAAAATAATCTCTTAAGGGTCGTAAATTCTTTGTGTGCAGAAAGGAACCATGTGACACATGGTTCCTTTTTGCATTAAAATAAATGCTCTAAACATATATAGTCATACAATGCAAAAAGGTACTATGTGACACTTGGTACCTTTTTGCTCAAACTGATATCCATATGGTACCTTTTTGCATTACTAAATGGGAAAATATTGACATAGTACCTTTTTTACATAGCCTTATATGTCTGTAAATAAACATGATACTATAGAGATATTTCTACAGATTAAAGATAACATTAAAACATAATGAAAAATGTTAAAAAGTCATTTTTGGCCAAAATGTCGCTTGGTACCTTTTTGCTTTAATGGGGCGTTGTATCGTTGAAACATCAATCGATTAGTTGTTCCGTTTGGACAAAAGTAACATTGTTTTTGTCTCTCTGAACCGCGATGCACGATGGTACAATGATGAAAACAAGATGGTACGATGATGAAGCAGCGATGGCATGATCGTAAAATCACGATGATGCAATGACACCATGGGGAAATTATATCATGCCATCGCAGATTCATCATCGTACTACCGTATTTTCATCATCGTTTCCAATCAAATTTCTTGGAAAAAGTAATGTAAGGATTAACCAATTGTCATCAATGACCGGCCATTT
Organism: Ruditapes philippinarum; assembly: GCF_026571515.1. Lineage (NCBI taxonomy): Eukaryota > Metazoa > Mollusca > Bivalvia > Venerida > Veneridae > Ruditapes > Ruditapes philippinarum. Next base: position 21,437 of record NW_026863019.1, read on the forward strand.
GATGTGAGTGAGGTTCGCTTCAAACATAATTGTAGGATTTTGCAAGACGATTCACCAAGGACAGGTTATAGTATGTCAGTGAAGCCTCGCTTCATACACAATTGTAGGATTTTGCAGGACCATTCACCAAAAACATGTCATTTTATGTCAGTGGAGTCTCTCTTCAATCATACATAAGAGTGTAGTTGTACAGAAAATTCACCAAGGACCGGCCATTTTATTTCAGTCGCTTCATGCATAATTGTAGGATTTTGCAGGACGATTAACAAGAACCTGTCATTTAATGTTAGTGATTTCTCGCTTCAATCATGAAACATTGTGGAGGAGTTGTAAAGGACGATTTACCATGGACCGGCCATTATTTGTCAGGAAAGCCTCGCTTCATACAAAATTGGAGGGTTTTGCAGGACGATTCACCAAGGACCTGTCATTATATGTCACTGACTACTCCTCACTTCATACACATGTAAAGGTTTTGCATGGCGATTTACTAAGGATCTGTCATTAAATGTCAGTGAAATATGATAAACAATATCAACAAGGAAAGGCGGCGTTCAATGAACGCAACCCCCACACGACCAAGCACCAAGAACCAGCAACAAGGAGCCCAGGAGGACCCTACAAGTCAGCCTCACTTCATACATGATTGAACGTATATAGAGTAATGGTGTTTTTTAAAAATGTAAACACACGTCCGAGTGAGTATATTTTATAATAATGTTAGAGTCATTAACTATAACAAACGATAATTTTGTGAGTTTTGGGGCTATCACCTATACATATTATTTAGAAATAATAGAAGTTTGGGTTCCATATTAAACAATTTATTGAAGATAAACTTACTGACAGTTATTGATTTTGTGTCGATGAAAAAGTCCTAATGGCAAAGTCCACATCGTGAATGTTAGTTGCTATTTCTACTTTCAACTTGTTTAGAGGCTAAGTTTTGAGTTGCATCGCAATCTTGTGCAAAGATATATATATATTGAGTCTTTTTGCCAAATATTTATGTGCACGATTGGTTTTCGTCCATTGAAATAACTGTAAGCTAGAAAAGGTAAAATCATTTTGACAGTGCTAAAAGCTACATAGGAACTTTTTATATACCGTCAATAATCTTCTTCAGTTAACTAAATATCTTGCTTAGAACTTTTCGGTGTTTTTAATGTTTCTTCTTTTGGCCGACGGCATTTACCTTGATTAAGGGGCGGTCACACCATGACGTTCAAGTCATCGGTCTATGACGTTGAGGTAACGTTGGTTGTCGCCCATGGTTGCTGGGATAGTGTCAGAAGAACATTGTGTGAACGCCAGTGAATATCGGTAATCGCCGGGAGCCGGCGGAGAACGCTTGTCCAGAGAAAAGTTTTGAATATGCACAAAAGTTCTCACTCAGACCAGCGCTCTTCAACTTTTAATTTCCAAACGCCGAAGACCGTTTGAGAACAGCCATGGAACGTTTTACTAACTTTCGCCGAGCGTTGCATACGTTCGGCTATCGTAAGTCAGACGTTACTCAATCGCTACTTTGTTGTTACTAATCGTGTGCTTTGCAGTGAAGGACTCACTGGCAATTTGTCAACGACCGCTGAACAAAAACCGTGTGACTAACGTAATAAGAATGTCCATGAATATGTGAAAAGCAAGGTTTATTTTGTTTTGGACTACCATAGAGAACACCTGCTATGAAAGATCCTGAAAGATTTTGTAGGCTTTATCAGTAGTGAATTTAAACAAAGCTGCAAACATCGCGGAAACTCACCCGCAGAGAAGAAAAACCCCGACAAAGTCGACTGCAGTGTTGGAATAAATCATGATTTTATAAAGGGAATGGCGAAAGTAATTGGCAGGAGCTAGTAGGAAAAGTCCTCATTCCACCATTTTTGCATTGTCATTATGAAGCTGACAATACAAGAAATATGATTAACAAGGAAAGGTGGCCTTCAATGAACGCAACACCCACATGACCTAGCAACAGAGACCTGCAGCAAAAGGCTTAGGAGGATCCCAAACACAAACAGGATAGGGCACAAGGCGGCAGAGGCGGACATAATTTACTATCAAATTTCAAGCGTTTTGCACCCGTTCGGCCGTAAAAAATAACACGTCAGTAAGACGCTTTACTGTCGTTTTCACACGCTAGTCACATACTTTCAACGCTCGTCTGGCGTTGACAAATAGTTCGTCACGCGCCAATGGCACGTTAGCACACGCCTTTAAGTTTAAGGGGTATCTTACTTATCTTACTTGGTCAATGTTCTTCTCGTGCATAAGACACACGCTAGCTGTGCGTTAGACACACATCACACGCAAGATTCGTCAACCTCATTCTAGAACACTCAAAAATTGAACGATTGAAACGTTCAGATAGCATTGACTAAACGTCGTGGTGTCACGGGCCCATTATACTTTACAATACTCACATAATTCTGCCACTTTTATTGCAAGAAATACATTTCATGCGATCTGATAATTTGTGATAATACAGTTTACACGGTAGTTTTCCATCCTTTCTATTTTATTACAGGAGAAAATTACTTCAGATTCTTATTTGTATAGTGTTTTCTTTAACTTATGTGTATAGTTATTATACAACTATGTTATATTCAATTACATTGTATATTTAATTAACAGACCTATGCCAAAAGTTGTAGTTATTCTATCCTGTAACATACTATTCTTTTTAACTCTTTAATTAAAGTAATATTATATAGAATGATAATTTTGAAAGTTTTTTTCCTGATGATCTTGTGTCTGTTGGTAAGCGTTTATTATCAAGCATTGTTACATAATTTGGACAATCTTAGTGTTTATGATGAAGATATGTAAAGACTGAAAAGAAAAGAAAATTGAATAACTTAATAGATAGATATAATTGAATTTTATGTAGTAAGCTACTCGAAATAATTATCATTGACTATTATAGTAGTCTTATCCACTAATCCAACATTATCAGTACTGTTACATATTGCTTAACAATAAGAATCTGAAAGTCATAGATAAAATTCCTTCCTATTAACTTTGCTACCAATATAACAATGCATAATAAACCTTCAATCAGTATTGTTGTTTATTCGAACAGATGAATGAGGAGGAATCAAACAGTACTTCAGATGAGAAGATGTTTGTAAAAAAAAGGGTGGAGATGTTCGAAAAAAGTCATGCAACACCAAAGGTATTCTTGCTAATAAGTCTAAGCGTCAAATGTAAACATAGAAATAGATTTTTAAATACATTATTTCAAACATCAGCTCTTTAAAAATATTACTTTTTATTTTTTCGTTCGTTTTAAAACGTATAAGTCAAATATTTACAGGAGTTCATGTTCGTAAAAAAAACCTTCTGGTCATATTTCCATATCTGTAAGGTTGAGCTCATACATTGAACTCTTACTGGTAAGTTTTAAACACGAGAAACATTACTTACCAACCTGTTAACTAAGTAAGGAACTTTAAACATTAATATAACGAAATGTTGTTACTTAATATATTATTTGGATAATATTTTATATCAGGTTTATCGACTTGTTAGAACGTAAATTGATATCAAAGTTAAAAAATGACACCTATATATATATATATATATAGGTGTAATTTTTTAACTTTGATATCAATTTACGTTCTAACAAGATATCAAACACTCAAATGCATCATATTATTCAACGAAAATGTTCAAGGCCTATCGTAGAAAATTCTTATAAACATATATATAACTTGTTATTTGTTTATTTGATTGGGGGTTTACGTCACACCGACACAGTATAGGTCATTTGGCGACGTTCCAGCTTTACTGGTGGAGGAAGACCTCAGGTGCCCTTCCGTGCATTATTTCAGGCACGAACGGGCATCTGAGTAGAACCACCGACGTTCCGTAAGCTAGGTGGATAGCGTGCTCACAAGAAATAATCCAAAGTCCCTGACGGGATTCGAACCCACAGCTATGAGGGCAAGTGGTTTGAAGCCAAAGAACTTAACCACTCGACCACGGAAGCCCCTGTATATAACATATAAATTGAAATAATTCGGCAACAAAAAAGCTTTATACTCTTTCTATAATATGTTTTATATAATCATTTTGGAGTCTTATTTTAAGTTTATCAGAAATTATCATAGTCATTTTACATCATTGTTACATCCAACAAAAGATATTTTAATGATTTTAAAAGTACTTCTTTATAAGTAATAAAATGTTAATGAATCAGTCATGTGAAGTAATGTAAGTAAATGTGATGTAAGGTGAAGAAAAGTAATACACTATAGTTTTGGTTGTTCGTTTTATTAAAATAGTAAGAACAGTAAGCCGATTATTTAATATGTAGACAAATATATTGTACTCTGATTATACCCAATGTATTTAGAATGAAAAACGTGTTCAACGCTTGCAGTCTGGTTTTGATGACAGTTTAAAATTAGCAAGAGATTCGAAAACGTCTTCAAAACAAGTGATGGAAACAAAGCATTTGAAAACAGTATGTATCGTATGAATAAAGCCTAAATGCAAAGGTAAGGTTGATGTAAATGATTTATAAAAAGACCTGAAAGAGAAGTTAACAAACCTAAACAAAGCTACTTTGTATTTTGTGCTCCGCTTAGCATAACTGGAAGAGCATCGAATTTAGGGTCAATAGTTCGATATTGGGGCAAGGCGAATTTCTCTGTGACAACCGATTTCGTACATTGAGTCTAATAATAATTGTCTCTCACCTATCATGTGAGATGAGTAGTTGGTCAGTTGCGGAGAAGTTGAAAACATGATAAAAGACGGTTAAGTAGATCAACCAAAATAATGTGTTAAATTGGCGTAAAAACAGAAAAATAGAAAGACAGAAACAAACTTTGTATTCTGCAACACTGTCGTATTGATTTTTAATTTTTCTTTAGTAGAGATATATTTATTATGCATATATTTTATACACATTAATTTTAAAAATATACTTTTTGTTAGCATTATTTATGGAATAAAAGTCTATCAAATGATTTAAACGGAAATATTTCAAGAATGGGTATGAAAAGCAGACGACAAAGATGTACGGTGAGATTTTGGTATTACATTTATATTTTTAAGAGTTGCTTACATCGCTGCAAACATACAGGTTAAAATAAGAGACACTAGAAAAAAGTGATGTTTCATGTATATCATATCAATAACAAAATAGACGGACGTTAATTATTTTGATTTAAAGGCATGTCATCAATTTTTAATGAATAAGGTTTATTAGTGATATATTATGTTTGGCAAATTATAGAGTTCAAAATATGGACACTTAAGAGTATTTCAAAAACCTCTCTGTTTGGTACGGAATGATAACAATGTATTGTCAACAGTTGAAAGCGTTATGGAAGAAATATCGACGATCGAGGACACTGTTAATATCATTGCAATAGCAGGGCCGTACAGGACCGGAAAATCCTACCTTATGAATATGTTGGCTGGCGTTAAACGATGTATATTAATTTCTCATGTTGCAATTTGAATGATAGATAATATCAATCATATCTGTCACACATTTACACGTGATCCTTAATATTGTTAAATATATCATACATATCATTCGTTTAATCAAAATCACATTTAATTATTGCAGATAGGTTCATATTTTGCTTATAAGTGAACGTGAAACAAATGATCGCACATCGTTTGGTGCAATCAAACACAAAAATAATACATGCGATATATGTTTTGTATAACACAAATAACTTTAAAAAAGAAAACCACAAAACAGCTGCAGTATTAAGATCCGTTGTCTAAGAGAAACACGTTAAAAATAATTGCAATACAATTATAACTATGTTTCATAATAATAACCGAAAGGATTTCCTCTTGGAAATACAACTGACGCAACAACAAAAGGGCTGTGGGTATGGTGTTTGGAACATCCAGAACGAAAAGATGAGGTTCTGATGCTTATTGACACTGAAGGAATTGGCGATGTTAAAAAGGTAAATTACTTCAACAGACATAGGTAATCATAAATATTTGTGATCCATTTGTCAAGTAAACTTGCAATTTAAAAAAGACACAAAAAGAATGACATACGTCTTGCAAGAACAAAGACAAGCAACAATTAAAGATAGGATAGATTTTAAGTGTAGTTTGATTAAATGTTAGACATACTTACTTTTTCAATAATATTAGATATTTTCTAAAACATTAAATCGAAGGCAACATGCACTTTATCATTTTAAGTGCATTAGTTGAAAAAAATAACTTATTATCAATTATTGAACTATGATTGTACTAACGCCAAATAGTGTGTTTAAAGTTTACAAACGTTCATTTTAACCGAGATGCAAACAATTACAGAATATCAAATTATCTGAAAGAAATGTGCAATCCAATTCTTCCAGATATATCATAACATTTCGAAAAGGAATATAATCTTGATAGCGATTGTTACAAATCATCTAAAGACTCGTATAAGAAACTTATACTTATAAAGATTTTTTAATGGTGCACGGGTTTAGACATATTTAATTTCTTAGGCTCCCTGATGGTAGCTTTTATTTCGCGCGTTGTCCGTCAATCCGTCCGTCCATTTGTTTTTCCGTCTTCCACTCTTGTTGGAGAGACTAACTCGAAAAAGTACTGAAGTAATTTTATTTAAACACAGTGATACAGATTATTGAGAGGAAGTCTGATCTTTAAACTATCAATATCATATTGAAACTAAACATTGCTGTTGAAACTAAGGAGAGACAGTGCAGTGTACTGAATGAATGTGATCAAATTCCTTATTGAGGTTTATTAATCACTATGTCATATATAAGAACTGAAATAAATATAATATTTGACATACAATCTTAGAGAGGTACAAAAATACTCTTGGTGCTTAGCAAACTTTAAGTAGTATATTTTAAGTTAAAACAGGATATATCACTAAATCCCACGAAACAGCAATTTTACCTGAAGCATGATGCAACCAAATACGTTAGAAACATGTGAATATAGGACGTCTAAAATCAACCATGATTAACAAGACCAAGAGGATTTACAAATGTATCCATTTGAATTTGGAAGCTATTTGTTCAATAACTGAAACAGACTTTTGTGTTGAGCAATGTACTTATGATATTCATGGCACAACATGAAAGTTATGGTTGGTTAAAAGTCAAGAAATACACATTCATGTCCGCTGCGCAAGAGGATTTAGCTGTCCTTCAGACTGCCTTGTATTGTTAGATTTCGTTAAAGAAAAGAATCTTACCACATTCCTTTGATTATTGTGTCCTTTTTGTTCATACAAAATAACGTTATTTAATGTTTTAAACATTTTAGGGCGATGAAAAGAATGACAATGACATTCTTTGTCTAGCTATACTTATAAGTGGAACATTTGTGTATAACTGTATCGGAGTTATAAACCACGATCTTTTGAAGAAGCTTTCGTATCCTTTTGCATTTTCTCATATTTGACTGACAGAAAAAGTTTTCCTTAAAGTGACATCATGCCCATCCAATCGTAAAAAGCGAGTGTGCAGATTAAGTTAACTTTATTTTACATTTTGCCAAAAATAATTATAATCATAAATATAATCATTCACCTATGTTACACACTAAAAATTTCTACCAATGTCCTTCCAAATTCATCATGTTACCGTAAATTAAAAAAAGAGAGGTTCAGTATTTTTATATCTCAGACAGTTTTTATGTTTTTACTAAATAATTAACATATTCATCAATTGTGTGAGTTTTTATTTCTGTCAAATGTCCCAGACACACCCCAACCACATCAGCAGGGCACTCCGAAGACACCAAACCCGCATTTGGAGAGGACACAGTGGCGGCTAAAGAAGAGGAGGGAACGCAATAAGTGAAACAATTAGAAACATAAGGGGGCCAAATGGGAATTTAAGAAATAAGGTGTGCAATGGGAAAGTCGGGGGAAGGGAAATCTGGATGAACGGGGTAGGGGTCGAAAGAAAATACTTACCGTTAAAGACAATTTAACCAGGTTGACATCACAAAACATGCAAACATTCAAAACATGTAACTATACACACATGTATAACACGGGAATGAACACATAGGGGTACAGACTTGGAACGGTCAGTGGTAGTTACACCACTGGGGAGTTAAAACTGGTTTAACGCGCCCCAAACCTCACTCCTATACGTTTCTTTATGACAATAATATGAAATATAAAATGAAACCTACCATACTTTAATTTTAAGATATAAAACAAAGAGTTTAACCCAAAAAATCAAGACAATATTAAGTACTTAAGATATTTTATTTAAAAATACAATTCAGGTGCAGCAAAAATTCAAACGATTAGTTAAACTCTTTTGCTACAATCTGTTCCAATCTACTATTTCTGGGCATGTATTAAGTGTTTCATGATGGTGTTTGAATACTTTTTCGGCTGTCTTTCACAGCTTTTGCAAATAAAAATAAGAATAAGAAGTTAAAAGTGAGATATAGCTGAAAAAGATAAATAAAGAATCCCTAAAGAAAGCTCAACACGACAAAATTGAAAATGTTGCAGGCTCGGTTTGATTCATATGAAGTTTCATATTGACAGCAAATTTTGTACAAAAGACAACAATTTTTTTTTTAAATGATTGGTAAAAAACTGCACCCCGTCATAAATTAATAGTCATTCTATGTTCTGGCTAAGACCATTTTATGCAGGATCTTGAATACAACAAATATGTAAATTTCACATTTATAATGTTACGGAAGTATTCTGAAAAATAATAAATAAGTAAGACAAGATAAATATCCAGTAGTTGAAATATTTATACTTTGTAAAAATATATGATATTACAATTTTATAGAATTTTTATTTAACAATTTTATCATTATCTTATTTGGAAGTTACTTAAATCTCAATCTTCCCATAGTCTGTATTTAAAAATTATATATAAATATTTTTGTACACAGAACATTTGCAAACATATTTATATAACTTACTCAATGCATTCGCTTTCATGAGGGCTAATTGGTAATGTTTGAAAGTTGTACTAATAAAACTTTGTGGACAACCCAATGTCAGCCTTATTATTAGTTAAGATAAATTCTATTATGTAGTATTCTATTATTATGTAGTAGTCTATATATGACCTTATATCCTTACTGAGCTTCTTGTGGTTTCTTTCTTTTATATTCTTTAACAAAAAAACAGGTTTGTGACAAAACTATCTGGCAAAATACTTATGAGTGACGAAATACCACAACACATTCTTGATATTGGTTTTGTCTTTCCTACGTTTGTTCTTTGTCTGCGTGACTTCACACTTAACATCCCTGAAAATGAAACACCAGACACATATTTTGAAAAAAGTTTAGCTGTAGAAACGGACGTAAAACAGACGAAAACACAAGAGTACAATGAAATAAAAAAATCAATATTAAAGCATTTTCCAAGGAGAAAATGTTTTGTTTTTGGAATCCCAGTATCAAACGGTAAAATCTTAGACAGATTAGAGGAAGTTCACGAATCAGAACTGAGTGAAGATTTTCGTGCAGACACAAAAAAGTTTCTACGATATTTGCTCAGTATCAAACCCAAAAAAATGTTTGATGGCAGTTCTATTAATGGAAGAAGTATGTTTTTGCAATAGTGTTATCACCTCACTTTGAAATCTTTCTAAATTATTTTCTTTGCTTGAACTTTAAAAAAGTAGAGTCAAAATTTAAAAAAAAGATCATAACATAAAATGACAACCAACTATCAAATATATCAATTTAAAGCAAGTCTGAATTGTTCACATTATATCAAATTTATTTATTTGTTATTTGTATTGCTTCCGAGAGGTCACCCCTCTTAATAATTCTATCTGTTCCAGTGTTTGCCTCTTTGACTAAGAAGTACACAGATTCACTTGCAAATGGTAAAATGCCGTGTATTGATGATGCCTTCACAACAATGGCAAAACAGGAAAATGAACTTGCTTTGGAAGAAGCTGTGGGCATGTGTTAACGGCAGATAAAATCTTTGGGAGTCCCGTTGCCTGCAGATTTTGAAGGAAAATACCAACAAATGCAAAGTGATGCCCTTAAACATATTCGTAAGAAATCTGTGCTGGATAGTCGACAAGAATATCAAAAGAAGGCAGAAGTAAAATTTAGTTTTAAAGGCTTATTATGTTTCAGAAATATTAAAACATCTTTTTGTAAAGGAAAGGACAAGCACGTGTCTAATTACTTTTTACAATACTAGTAGATTAAAAACATATCATATCCTATCACCAGAATTAAGGAGCGCTGAATGTAAAATAATTTGTCAGAAAGAAAGCAAATGTGGTATTTTGACTTTTAAACAAAATAAATATTCACTATAACTGATTTGAATACAAAAAACGTCTGGAGCTAAAGATGATATAACGTTATCAACAATCAGTTATTCACAGAACTTGTAGCAGGGTAAAATTATAAAACGAAAATAGAAATAGGGATAATACCATTTATGCAGCTTATTAGGCTTCCTTATCTGTCTTACACAATGTGCTAACCTCTTATAAAATATATATTTCACCACTTTCCATTTTTATTTGACTTCAAATTCAATTATTTAGATTATACAGTTCGGGTTGGCTACAGGTCACTATGTGCGCTCGATAAACTATGACGTCAATTTGAATATTATTCTGTGTAATTTTTAGTATATGAAAGACGTTAGTTACGAGGATATAACACTGGCTGGGCGACATCAAGGGGTGTTTCTGCTAAAAAAAATGGCGAGGCCGTAAGGCCGATACAACTTTGCAGAAACATCCCGAGATGTCGCCCGGCCAACGAGTTTCATATACTATAACTGTTTTATCGCAATGGCACAATGCTTTCTTTTCGTTGTTTTTAGTGTTGTTTTTGTTTTGTTTACTAACAGCTATTTATGAAAGGCAGTTTTTTCAAGTTGTTTTCGCTGCCGCAAAAAAAGAAGAAAAAAAAGATATAGAAAAGACATACATTACTGAGTATAATGGGTTAGTAAGAACAAAGAAAACGTTCGAAAACATGCGATAAAATCAATTGCCGGTTTCATAATTTTTGAATATATGGTAACAAATTTCATAAGTAGATATCTATATTACACCAACGTAAATATAGAATACACACTTATGAAATTATAGTAATTTTTATCCGAATTTTGCTTATATTTTACTTACTGATAAACAAAGATTTTATTATTTGTTATTTGAGAGACATCAATAACCGTTTCAAATAAAGGTATCAAAAAGAGTCCTTTTTCACGAGACTTATGTCTTAGGTTAAGACATTCCTATCAATTTCACTTTCAGTTTCATGATTTGAAAGCCAAAAATATTTTAATTCATTTGAAACATAGTGTGTGAATTTCATGTTATTATCACTTAAGCCATTTAATTTGAATAAAAACCTTTCACTCGCCTACCCTACCATCTGAAATCAACTTTATAACAAATAGTTTGTTGTTTGAATTTGTGTTCTTCATTATATTAATGTTTTCTCACGTCTAAATGTTAATCTGTTATAATTTCTAGGGAGCAATGGATTCATTTAAGATAAAACAGATGGTAGAAAATAATATCCATGTTCAACAGAAGTGCGCTAAAGAACTTCAGTCCATGTATGACAAATTGATTAAGCCAAAAGTCGCAAATGGAACATATCTTAAACCAGCGGGCTATACCGAATATAGAGAGGATTTTGCTATAATAAGAGAAAGTATCAAACAAAGTCTACACGAAGTCAATCCAAACGTTGTAAGATATTTTACATTTTAATTTTTTTTTTAAAAATATAGTACGTATTGCATTAGAGAAAAAATCGAAATAAGTCTTGCAACACATTTAAAAAGCTTTATTTTATTACAAAGTAAATTTATTGCATTCTTCAATATTATTTTTTTTTTGTTAATTTTAGAGGTGCCTCTTAAATGTACTAATTGAAATGAAAGTAAAATCTATGAAAATTTCAGCTTAAGTTAAGTTGTCTTGAGTTTGAAAACCGATGTAGAAAACAAGATGAAAAAATATGGACGAAGGCCAGCATAAATGGATTACAAATAGAAGGTACTGTGATATATGTAAATATTGTTTTATATAAACAGATAAATAAGCAATAATTACCGTAAGAGTGATTATATTTCAGTTGATTTGGAAGTAACTGAGAAGCTAGTCGACTCAAAATTATTCATAGAATTTGAATGGATAAAACATGATATTTTAAGAATATACATGTATAAATTCAAGACAGAATATGATCCGTATGGCTTAACAAATCACCTGTAGCTTTCTGTAATAAATCCTCAAAAGTAAAGTTATAAAATTGTCTTTTGTTTTAGAGGTCTCACTTTTTATTCTTGACGCATTATAGATAAAGAATATTTCGATTATTAAGAAAAACTTCTTTTACACAGCTGAAATTCAGAAACACGCTGAAATGTTGGCAGTAAAAAATGACAAACTACTTCAAAAGAAAGATTTGAAGAAAAGTTCTGAAGAAGAAAAATGGAAGGCTTTTAAAGAGGAACTGGCATCTGAAAGAGAGAAGGAACGGAAAGAACTAGAGGAAAAGTATGCAAAATTACTAGCAGATTATGAGACAGACAAGAAAGATTTAGAAAGTGCGATGAAGGAAAAAGAAGAACTTAATAAACGTCTCGAAAATCAAAGCTCATCTTACAAAATTGTAAAGGCCAAACCTGCTATGAAACAAACAGTGTTTAAAACCATGCTGAGCCTCATTCCTATTGTTGGTCCAGTATTGGCTGGGGTGTATGAAAGATTTTCATCTGATGATTAAGTTATTAATTTTGTATAATGAGTGACAATCATTTTAAAAAGAACAGATAATGATAAATGCAGTTACATGTTTGGAAAGAATAATTTGTTTAACATAATCATATTCATTTGCATATATTTTATTTATCATATTACTGTAAATGAGTGAAGGGTATATCGCCTTAATACATATTAGCATATTTTATATTATTTACATTTATTGACCAAAGTAGACCAATTGACACGAATATTCAATTAAGGAGATATTAGGTTTCGATCTTGGCGTTAGAGACAGAAAAAAGTAAGCAAACAATCATATTAACTTTAAAATAATTTGAATCTATCGCTTTTATATTTGCCTTTGTCTTCAACACCTACACTGATGGAAAAAAAAATAGCAAGTTTGAAAATAGAAAACTTTTGAAGTACTAGCAAACAAACAAACATTCCATTTACTCACAGACGTTGTTCTACAGTCATTCCATGTTTAGATTAACGAGCTGGAAATTTGAGAAAGGAAAATGAAAAAAAATGGATTTCACTGGTGTAAAATATGAAATCAAAGTTAAGAATTTATAAAAAGTGTATGATTGCACATATTCTTTTGTTAATTTTTTGATATTTGTTACTTTGCGATGATGGTCAGTCATGTGACGCATATCATAGCACTCATGTCATAAATAAAATGTCATTGTTTTTTATATAAAGATAGTCCTTAGCTAAAGAGTTGATGATAAATATATATTTCTTTGATATTTTGTTCGACTATACTGAAAAGCGAACATTACATTATCTAAATGATAGTTCCTTAGCTGAAATTGATAAAAAATTACTTACTTTTCTACATTATTTAAATTCTTTAAATTATTATATCCATTTATTTCACTTTATTGTGACATACAGTAGATATAAGCTTTATGGTTAACATACCATTTTACTATAATTCATGATATGTTACAGAGCTGGCATGATGTTTGTGTAATATAGGGGTACGTTTCATTTGTCACCTTGTAAAGATATATACTTATTGTGTACATATGTTGATTGTAATCGATTTAAAGTGTTTTGTTTTTATTTAAGTCGTCACTGTCTATTTCCTTAGTTATATAAGATATACTTTTTAAAACTATTTTCTATTTAATGAACTTTTGTTATAATAAATTGAAATAAGAATACAGGAATTATGGCTATATACAGTAATGTACTCACAATAATATTTCCATTAATTGAAGAAAGAGGTTTACATATTACCTCAATCTATTCTATTAAATCCATTAAATATTAAAAGCGCTACTGTTAATAAATATTCTAACACGCTTCACAAAATTCCCCAGGATAATTAAGTGCATTATTATACGATTTATGCACAACATAAAAAACGAGTGCTTACACTTCATATGACGTCATATATGACGTCAATAAACCAATTGATGTAGGAAATTACTTCTACACTAAGTATAATTCGTCATATTTCTATCAATTCTCTTTTTTGGGATGTTAGAATTGAAATAGATATTAATTTTTCTTGCATTGTGGTATAAAAATGCACGATTTATCGTTCCAATGCTTTGTAAGTAATCACTCAGGCCTATCGGCCTTCGTAATTATATTCATGCGCTTTTGAACTTAAACCGTGCATTTACCTACAACAATGCACTCAAAATGATTTTTTTTCCTAAACCAAGATCAAATTATACGTTATTTTTGTTCATTTATATTTCTTTGATAGTGATTGTTTTTGTTTTGTTTTCTTTCTCATTGCCATGTAGATAGATATATTTGTCACTTCGCTTCACATTCAATTATCATAGGTCTACACACATACCATATTGATGTGCGCTGATATATTTCTAATGACTTATACACATATATGGCTAATGATATTTTAATAATTGTTGTATATAATGTTCACCGCTTAAAATGACAACGTTTATCTTATGTTTGATTTTTGTTCATCAACTGAAAAACACTTTCAATTTTTTTTTGTTAAATTCTGTCTCATTCTTTCTCAATTTTAAAGAAAGAGTGCACTCATATTTCTATTGATTTATAGAGTCTATTCTAAAAGTTCCGAATGTTATGAAATAAAGTATTTGCTTTACATTATATCTGATGAGTATGCTTAGCGGCGTTTAATTAAGGTATCACCACCCTAATGGGCACTATAAGGAACTAAAAAATTGACATCACAGGTCAGATATATACCTTAAAGTATGGCCACTTTTCTGAACTCAAGCTGGGATGTTATGTGGGCCTTTTTTTAGAAATGAGGAACCTTTAAATAATCTGCAATTACATTCTAATGAAAATGATTTCCCATTAATTTTTGGTAAGAAACAAATAGTACCATTCAGCTAACAATCCACACAAGCAAAATTATGATTTCTACTTAAAATTTATGAAATCTGTATTAAAATGTTACCTTTACCCACCCATTTTTACCACGTGTCTGACCATTTTCCTACTTAGGGAGCCTAATTTAAAAAATCCTTAAAATTTACCCAAATGAGTGCCTGTTTTCAAAGTTTCCCTAAATTTTTAAAGAAGTATATTGGTTGATCTTGTAAAATATGAAATACTTTTACCGTCTACTTTTGACTTTATTACACTTTGAAAATATCAGTTACCATATTTATTACTTGATTTAGCATAATTTAGCCAATAAATACCTATATAAATTAAAAAATCAAAATTAAACACTTTTTTCTTTCCAAATGGGACATGAGAGATACATAAATAATGTTAAAAGAAAAAAAAAGAAAGAAAAAAAGTTGACCCTTCTGGGGATTGAACTCACGGCCCTCATTTTCAATGTAGTTAACAGTAGTGTTAGCCTATTTGAATACTCTTCAAAGCGGAGGTAATGCATTAGGATGGTAATACCTTAAACCATGGACCATGTGTTTATAAAGAAATCTCTCATAGGAAATAAGCTTGACTATATTATAGATTTTATAGATGTTGATATTTTGTGTCTTACTGAAAATAAGCAAGATGAAAGTTTTCGCAACAGTAATATACAACTTTTGGTCTTTGGTAAAGCATCAACATGTCATTCCAAAGGTTTATGTTTCTTCTCTCATAAAACCAAGATCTCAGAATATCTACTTCCTGAATCTATTTGGATTGCATTGTATTGTAGGGGATATTATTGAAGATCAGTAAATCATAAATTTAAAGATGTACCGATATGATTTATATTATTGAATGCTCTACACGAATTACTTAGACCTTGCGAAACAATGCATTCCATTATATTACGTACTAATATAGCCAAATGATAAACCTTGACACAATAACATCATGGACTCCATCACAGTAGTTTGTTAATTTTAATACTGCAAAAACCGAGATCATGTCTTCAAGATTCCAATTCCCTTTTCCCCCAATAATGTACAGCTTATGTTTGTAGACCATCTTAAGCATTTAGATGTTACATTTAGTCAAGATGGGTAATGTCATCAACATTCCATAATTCCATCCTCTTAGCATTATGAAATTACTACACGGTATAGAAAGATTAACAACAGCAGAAAATATAAGATTATTTCAAGAAGTTTATAATTTTTTCAAAAGTAGTTGAAGAGTTGCATACGTAATTATTGATTTTGTTGTCTGCTTGTGTTAAATATATTTCGATTTTGACGGATTATTGAATTACTTTGCAATTATCTTATGTTTTATCAAGGTTTTTAGTGTCTTTTCCGGTGGAAATATTATTGACAACTAGACAATTTCTTATTTATCTTATTTATCTAATTAATATGTATCTCTCTTTATTTCGTTTGTTAGAGAAAGCGATATTTTACATTCTTAAGAAATATTTATTACCCTTCCAAAATCACCCCTTTGTGATTAGATATTGATCCGTCAAAAGAAATTGATATTACCGAGCCAGACACGCTAAATTTACCCGTTTGGTACCCCACGTTGCAAACAACATGCGCTCTGACGATGCGCGTACGGTTTGATGTTATGCAGTGTAAATCCGATATACAAGCACTTTTTATGTGTCAACTAAAAACATTTACCAAAAATAGAGTTATGATTAATATTCTCATCAGTATGTAACAGAAATATGACCTTGCCAAGACTTGATATTAATTACAAAAAATCTTGCTTCAACAGACTCCTTTTCTCCTTTTGTTTACATTCGTTAAGTTCGAAAGCAAATACTTCATGTATTTATGTGACGTCATGTTGTGGTGAAGGGGTACCCGAAAGGGAATTTTATTTTAACGTTTCATTTGAAACATCAATGATTAATTTTAAAATCGTCTTTCTTAGCAGGGGAAGGGTAATTAAATTATCATTTTGGTTTTGTAGTGATCTATGCGCATATAGATCTAGTACCTGCCAAGATATAATATCACCCTCGCCTAATCATGACAGGTAATTTATCCGAATAGAGCTATATCACTCCAAACCAAAAATAACATATAATGGAACTTATATCGCTGACCTGATAAATATCTTAAAATTTCTAAAATCAAGAATTATTTACTAAGTAACCATTCGGCCGAAGAAGAATTACTATAGATATTGTAACTGTAACTTTTGGGCAAACCCTTTTATATAAGCATTGTTTCTATGCTACATATTATATTGCTGAAATTGTGTTTATTTAACATGTACAAGTATATGATAAAATATTATCAAATAAATCACTATTTAGCTGACAGAATATAAATTGTTGTTTTTTCTTCTTATAATGAAAATATAAGCTTCATAACCAGTTCTTTGTCACCTTAATTGATAGAAAACATGCTGTAAATAATGTTTTGGAATTATACAAAAAGGAGATCAAATGGCTTTCAATAATTACATATAAATAAAAAGGAACGCTTTGATGGAAAAGTTATTACTATAGAAATAATCATCGAATACCCAAATAAAACGTTACGCCGATTTAGTAACGAATATGCCGATTAATAGTAAATATTGAAGATTTCTTATTGTTAACATTTCAGACAAATTTACTTCAACAACTTAATTTATGTATAGTTAATGTTTGTTTAAGGTCAGAAATCCTTAAGTTATCAATTTATCAATACATGTTTTTGTGTATTAACGATTTTCGCAGGGAGATCAATATGGTCGCCAGTGAAATCCTAGATTTCAGATCCAGATATCCAGCTGTCTTTCTACTGTGGGGGGGGGGGGTACGGATATCAGGCGTTTTATTGGTGGATTTCCAACATTTAACATTTAAAAGTCAGAACCTTTATTATGTTGTTACTTCGGTCTTGATCTTCAAGTAAAGAAATAAAGTTTAAGAACCCGCCCAACTTTCAAAGTAAACAAATTCCTTACAGACGTTATTAGTATCAAATCTAGTAATTTGATATGTATTTCTTTACTCACTAGACACGGTTGTTCCTCAAAAACTTATTGTAAACTAAGAAAACCTAGACTAGGACTTGTTTTTACTTTTTTTCCTATTCTGACATATGTTTACGTTATAGGACAACCTATAATTAACTCACAATCTGGAGGTAAAAAAGAGTAGGCACGATGATATTTCTAAAGAAGATAGGAAGTCTCGAAATTGTACATTACATTTGGTGGAAACAGAATATTAGAATATTATTACTTATCTAAATGCCCAAATATATGTATAACAATGTAAGTAGTAAATACTTAAAAAAACATATTTTTATAGATGCCCTACAATACAGAAGTTCGAAACACCTAAGCCTTATAAATATCAATTTATTTGGTTTAACGGCGCATCAACACAGTCTTGGTTATATGGCGCCGAAACAGGAAAGATGGGTTTGGCTCACCTCGGGTGTGACAAACGTAAAGCAAAACCAAGGGTCAAAACCAAATCACCTTCTGGAGCTAAGACTCCAGTAATTCGAACACATTTTGTCACCTAGTTAGCCACAGGGGATCCTTATGACAAACACACATACCAAAACAATAAATAATCTGGCAAGATATTTGTTACATGCAGTCAAAGAAAGGAAATAATTTAAGATAGCTAAGAATTTTATTACACGCGTGTTTGGCAAATGGGAGATAACCCCAACAGCATTATGGATAATGCTTACAGCGGTTATTTCATTATTCTTAGTTTATAGATTGATCATTCTCATATAGTAGGTCTTCCATATTGTTTCGTAGACACCTGAAGAAAATAACTCACAAAAAATTGTATTTGTTTCAAGACTTTGTAAAATATCTAACACAAAATTATATTTGTTAAAACAATTTGTATGCTTTTTTCTCTTTTGGATATGTTTTCATTTGCCAATGTATATATTTGTATGTGCTATAAGCATTGTAAAATGTTTAATGCAATAAAGATATTGAATTGAATTGAATTGAATTTTGATAAACAAGTATTAACTATTGTAATTGTCATCTTGCAATTATTAGTTTGCTATATAAAAATCTGTTTTGAAGTCTTTGTGAATGTTAAACTTCTCATCTAACTAATTGAGCTAACTGATTATAAGAAAATGATACAATGTCTTTACCTTTTAAAGACAATATAGCATGGAGCTCTTTATATTATTGTGCGTATTAAAGTTATTGTTTAATTAAATGTTTGTCATGTATTGTACAATTTATCACTGCTCAAGCATGCTATTGATATTCAAAGTATATACCAACTGTTGACGAAACAAAGTTGATAAAGATGTAATCTGTAAAAAAAATGACAAAGTTCCGGGCTGTACGATACAAAATGATGGCGATGGATGCATTTTCGGGTGCACATTTCTTAATACACCTGTCCACATTTCCCAGAATATTTTAAACATGCAACAGTGTTAAATACCATGTTCCTGATTTTAAAAGTATTTTCCAGAGAGGAAGAGGTCTATAAATGGTCCCTGCTATAAAAGATTAAAAAAACCCTGATATAGATTAAACACTGAAAAAATATTTAAAAATGCTTACTGGTTCAAATTTTACATCATTAATGCTTCGTATTTTATATGGATGAAATAGTTCAAAAGTAATTTAGGGAATAATTTTAAATAAGTACAGAACAACATCATCACATTCAAGGTTTTTTTCTTCTAATTTACCAGTACTTAGATCTTCTTAGAGTAAGCAGCTTTTTCTAGACTCTACTGTATACTCAATATTATGCAGGCGCTTAATTTGCCTCTACAGTAACACACTGTAATCTGCATGAGTATAGTTTCTAGTTGATTTAGATTATTTCCCTTTGATGAGCTTATTTGATTTTTTCACCTGGCTGATTCAATAAAATTTATCCAAAGTAGTCAAAATAATATTTTACTTCTATGAAAATTCTATTATTCATTATTTTCATCAAAAATTATCGATCGGTGCGCATCACCAGTGAATTTTGCTACTAATCAGCCGTAAAAATGCATATTCATCATTAGTGTTATAAAAACATATTACTTTTAACAATCATTCTTGATTTGTGCCAGCTTTAAGTTCTAGCTAGTTATTTATATAAAAATCTAATTAATACAGTAAGCGTGCTAATATAATGCATGTCAGTATCATTTTGACTGTTAAACTTTCTCTCATCATGTATAAACTATTGTAAGTATAAACTATTTCTTGTTTTATGTTTGTACACATAAGCTTTATACTAACTTAAATAATATTTGCGTGTAATACATATTTACAAATATGTGTGATATAAAACTAGTAGTGCATATCGATATATGCGGATTTAAGAAGTAAAACTGTGTGATTTCAAAGTTACTCAAGTTTGTAAAATCCTAAATATTTCTTCGGGTGTAGTCATAAAAAAGGGAGTGTTAAAAAGAAGTCCTTTAAACCTCTGTAGACCGTTGAATAGCTGCATGTTACCGTGTGTGTTTTTTGTCGTTTTAATTTTTTATGTTTTTTCTGTCATATCATATAATTTCTAAAGCTGTCCAATATATATTAATAACATAAAATTCGATAAATTAACATTTAACTTATATTACTCATATTGTCCTAGGACGATATATTTATGTTTAAATAATTGAAACATTTGTTTTTATTAATTGAAGGTTTAATTATACAACTTTAACAAATAAAACACAATTAAATGTTTACCTTCCTTTGCCATCCAATGAAATCACTGCATTTTTTTTTTAATAAATGCCCTTCCTTATCGTTCAGAAATGCAAATTCTGTCACCATTAGGAGTTTGGAACGAAGAACACATGTGTAAACGGAATGTAGTAGCCCAGCCTTATTTTATGACGACGTCACATTGGCGAAAAGCAGGACATCAGCGTTTCTTCGTACGATCCGCTTTCTGTGACGTGGTCGTTTTGCTTATAATCCAATTGTGGAAATATAGATAACCAAACATTTTGGTCATTTTGAACTATCACAAATAGAAGATGATTGTCATTTAATCATTTGTCAACTAATGCACACAGTTAGGCACATGAAGTTTCACTCCTTTGTTCACATTGGTTAGGATGTTTTCAGTACATTTCACATGGAAGTGTCCTCAAATCCTCAACATGAAAATCATGGAGAGGGGATAAGGTTGATAGCACAAAAGTTATTCACGTCCGATAGTTTTCAAGAGACATCAAGATGGACCAAAACTATTCAAATGATCATGCAAAAGAGAAACAAAGCGAATAAAAATAGAAAAAAAGACAAGAACATTTTAATAACATTGCTATGTGTACCTTACGGTGACGCTGATTTACCCAATGCCCTACAACGATGATACACACTCTTATATAAAGTTGCTGACACTTTCTCGGATAAAAACGCGTACCCTTTAATGGACCTTTCCAAGTAACGTTAAGGACAGATAATATTCCCAGTTCAGTTAAAACTCCTAAACATTTCAATTTTTTAAATGTGATTACTTCATAAAAACTGCCGTTTGAATGAGCTTTGTTCTATTTATGCGAATAATGTGCAGTGCGTTATATTATCTCCATTGACTGCTTGGTAAAAGCACAGGCATGTTCAATTTGATAAATCACATTTAAGCTTGAATTTGGTGTTGAATTTATGGAAACAGTCCATTAGTCTTTCTGTAAATGCCTGTACTTTAGCATGAATTTATTCTCAATGATGATCCTACGCGGCATCCAAACACACGTGCTGTCATTAGCCACAACCGGATTTTGTTTTGCTTGATATTCTAATTTTTTTCCTCAAAGAAATTGATAATTGTAATATCATTTATTAAAGACCCATTATACCAAGAATGCTTTCATGTTTCCTTCTTAAAATATTATTGTTGATATTCTTTAATAGTTTCAAACAAGACACTTAATTGTCAATTACTTGAACGATCTTCTTCTTCAGATGCTTTTTTGACAATTAGTTAATTTATAGTGATTCGTTTTTTTTAATTGAAGTCAAAATGCTACGTTGTTTACATTTTGCTACTTTAATAACATATAATTATACATTTAGCGACATTTCCTTCAGGTAACAAGCATCAAAGATTCTCTATAACCATTTCAAACGTTATAAAAGTTCAGATTTGGCCCTTCTCATGAAGTGAATATTTATTCATTTCTGAAGCAAAATTTGCTTTAAAGAAGAGAACCGAAACTTTAAATTATTCATATAATATTTCATTCTTAAAATCTTTACGTGAGGATTACTTTCTGAACACCCCTTCTCTATCAAACATTCACTTGATAGCATTTAGCGTGCACATTTTAATATCAGGGACACATCTTATTAAAGTGAAGCAAAATTTGTAAGTACTTATCATTTTTTAAGCATTATATAAAAAATGTTTAAAAGGACAGAATTTTTAATACTTTTGTGTGTTAATAATGCATTTGTTTTATCTAACACTTAAGAAGCTGCACATATGCAAATAAGTTTTTGTTGTGAGTGGCCGGTTGATATTGTGCGAAGTAAAAATAAAACGTTTTTAATGTAGCATCTGTTGAATAAATGAATGGATGAATCAATAAATCAATCAATCAATCAATCGATTGATCGATATTTGTCTTCATAGATAATTATAGTCTTCAATTTTCAATTCGGTGAAGTTTAATTGCTGACAATGCAGGTGAACTTTTATTATAAATAACTATTGCTATGTACATAGTTTATACAAATTTAATAAGAAAACATAATATACATATATAAAAGACAAATTAGTAGTACACGTCCTGATAAGATGTGTTTTTTGCAACTATTTTACCTAAATTATGCAGAAAAATCAGTTTCGGTAATATATTTTGACATTTTTGTGACATTATTCATGACAATATTTGGACTTATATTATAAAAGTGAAAGGCTGAATCTTAACTTGGTAAGGTTTGAAATGCAATATTGTAAATGAAATAAAAATGTAGAAGTAAAGCCAAGATATTATGTAAAATAAATATATTTTATACATTACTTTGGTTACAAAGTACTATGAGATGTTGTTAACGATGTGTTAGCTTAAAATTGTTAGAGCGTAACATCCTTATATATACTTTTTCTTTACCCTTCTATCTAAACATTTGCAGTTCTTATTAAATTCACAGAGAAACAAAGTTAAGGAGGGTGGGTATATAGAAGTCTGTTTGTCGGTCGGTCTGTCCACTTCATGGTCTACGGCCAGTAACTAAAGTTTGGAATGAGTTATTGTAGTTAAAATTGGTATTAAACAATCTTATGTGAAAACACCGGTTTTGATTGCCTTTTACCACCTGGGATCAAGATCAATCTCATTGTTACTTAAAATAGTAAATGGCATCCGGACAATATCTTGCGTTAGGAATGACATATCGTAAAAATATTGGTATATATCAAACTTTTGTAGAGATCTTTCATGGGAGTTCTTTAAGTTCCCCTAGGGTCGAGGTCAAGTTGTTCATCGTTACCAACATTAGAAACATTGATTCTAGATGTTAACTAGACTGTGAATAAGATATTGTCACCACAAACTTAATATATATAAAGCTAATATTGAGGCCTTGGGATTGTTATTGGTCAAGTTCAAAGATTTCTTCAGACCACTTTTCTTTACACAATTTTGACCATTTTTCTCTTTGTTTTCTTTTACAAAATACATGGTTTCCAGAAAATTACTCTTAACAAGGCAATGAATAGTAATGATTTTTGGTGAACAAACTAAACAAAATGGAATCAGGTCAAGTTGGATTTTGGCTTCAGACTATTAATTTTACAAATATGTTTGGTTCCTTCTTAAATCAAACACATTAATTACTTGTTAATGGATACATTTAACCAATTTTGCCAAGGTTATATGATGCCAACTTTTGATTTACAACACTTCAATTGTAATAGAAATTGTGAAGCAGACTTTTGCATTTTCTCCTAGGATGACTACTATTTTACGTTACATTGACTAAACTGAAAACCGATAGCTGTTAGTACTAGACTAGAAACCGCTATTGTTTTTTACTACGTGATGAAGCAGGGTATAAAACACTTTTAAATGTTAAGCACTTACCATCATGTTTTTCTTTTACTAATTTCAAAGCAGACATGTATTTGTCTTGAATGGTCCTCTTTTCCTAGTGTATAGTATATTTACCAAATCGTTCTTTTGAAAGTCAACTGTTTTTATCCATAACACCATCAACTACTTATATTTTGCATATTTTTACATGTTGCGAGTAAGTTGCGAGTGCATCTCTTCTCTGACTTGTATAAATAAGCGCAAACCAGTGTAATTACCGTTAAATCAAACAATTGATTCAAGATTAATCTATAAAGGTATCAATGTAATTTCAGATAGGAGAATGTCTGTTAGAGAGAGAAAGGCAATGTTTGAAAAGAGCGATGCTGAGGAAAAGGTACTTCTGTTCCATTCTCTATTATAAAAAACAACAACATTTTATAATTCAAAAATATTGTCAATAAATGATAATGAGGTAGATGGTATTTTCATATTGTTCATATAGTTACTTTAGTTGAGTAGTTTTATAAGCATAACGTTATTTATTTTATATCATTTGACAAAAATCGTTCAATAACATTTAACAATATCAACTAGTATATCTAAATATCTTTTCAATAAACTATTGTCAAGACTATGCAACGTATTATTTTCATAAAATCATATTCATAGCTTACCATTTTACTGTTGGACATTGTGCTTGCATGTGACGAAACGAATGGAAGATACAATAATGTGTTTGTTAAGTTCTTAGTTTGTTTAAGTCTCTGTCTTCTGCCTTGCTTCGTCAAGATTATACATTGTACATGATTTTCTGGTAGTATTCAACCTTTAATAATAGGTATGGGGTACTTTTGTTCTTGTCATTATTCAAGTATTTAATATATATTCTATACAATATATAATATTATCAGAATACTTTCTTGAATCATTATAATTACATGTATATTAAAACACATTTTGATATTATAAAGAGTAAGCAAGTGTCAATGCATTGCATAAACACTTGGAAAATATGTGCATTTACGTGTACATTTTCAATAAAGTGCAGGGATCTATGCAAGACAAGATTGACTGTTTCATAATTTTCCTGCATACATTATATTTCAGGTTAAATTACGTGATCCTGGTTTGTCGTCTGATTGTGAAGAGAGTCTTAAATTAGCAAGGAATTCCAAAGGGTCGTTAAATCCAGAATTGTTGACAAAAAGGGTATGAATCTTATGTTTTATACATTGGTTTAACATTAAAGAAACTCAAGTGTTTTTGGTATGGATGGACCGAAAATATATTTTCAAGATTTTTCAACAACTGTATGCAGGTCTAGACAAATAACTCGTGTACAAAACTTCAAATAATTTGATAATCACGTTTCCCATGAATAATTAATTTTATTGCGCAAATTAGAAAGCTTTCACTCAAATCGAGCCAACAACTGCATAAAATAGATTATGATTTTACCAGCGAGTAGTTTATACATAATAGCTTTAAACATTTATACATGTTTCCATTTGAAGCGCACTAGTTGATTTATGAACGAATTTCAAATTTTATGATTTAAAGCCATTATATCTTTTGGGGGTTAATTTAAGTTGAAATAAGCCTGAAAACATATTATATAATATCAATTATCGTAAATATACGACTAAAATTATCACTTTTCTGATGTTAAACACATGATTTTTTTAATTTGAAGTGACCGCAACTTAGTTACAACTGTTTATTCAAAAGTGTTTCTATAAATGTAAGAAAATGTAACATATATTTCCCGCAATTTTCACCGAAAACTTAAATTTTCGAAGGAGAATTTGTTACACATCTACAAGTGCTTTCTTCGATAGTTATTTAGCAAAATCAGTAGTTAATGATCCGAGCTTAAAGATATACTATGCCTAAATTTGATATTAAAAAATTTTGAGAATTGCTACAAAAATTCTATGAACTATATAATTAACATGTTTTGATATCACAAAAAGTAGATATGTTATGTTGAAATTCTACACACTATAGGTGATAACATTATATAAAAATATATTTTATTTAGTGTCATTAGAAATGTCCTTTTTTGAAGAAAAGACCAACTTTACTTGACCTGTAATTGGGAACACAGATTACCATACATAGTGTATTCATTCTTTTATTCAAATGAGACATATTAAATAAGAATTTCATAGATATCAATTAATTAAAATATCTAACTTAAGGATGAGATTAGTATATCTTTAAACAATTCTACCTTATGCTCTTATACTTTTTTTAGCAAACTGATATATTTAGTTAGTTAAACTGACTTTGGGCTTAAATTATCTTTAGTTTTAACGTAATTTTTTTTAAAATTTCTGTACTGTAATCACTGTTTGTAAAATTCTAAAACATGAAACAAATGGTTATTGTTTAAGGATTGGAGAAAAAAGGAGATGCAACAAGGAGAGGCTATAGATATAAGGTTGGACATTCTTATTGCATCTATCGCATATAGAAATGAACATACTGCTACAATAACGTCTTTTTGATAAACGCTAAAAGTTGCTAAAATCAAGGGCTTATGTAGGTCATCTTTCCTTTTTGGTTTCGTCCTATATTGAATATTGATGCAGATATTACAATACTTCCTATGTGATATGAAAAGTAGAATCTTAGTCTTATAATAAGTTG
The DNA here is from genome assembly GCF_026571515.1 of Ruditapes philippinarum. Taxonomy (NCBI): domain Eukaryota; kingdom Metazoa; phylum Mollusca; class Bivalvia; order Venerida; family Veneridae; genus Ruditapes; species Ruditapes philippinarum. The sequence goes on from NW_026863019.1 coordinate 48,135, forward strand.
CTTATCTGCATATGGTTCAACATAAGTCTGTTTTGTTTTAATCTAGATAAATTATTAAAACTCATAAGGTTTGTTTTACTTTTAGATTGTTAACATAATCTTATTTTTAGTTATTTGAGGTGACAACGGAGTCAATTTTCACTGAAAATACTTAAAATGAGATTTTTTGCTTAGTAGATTTAACCATCTTTTCTGAACACATTCGTGATTTAATTTTGGAAGCAGTTAGTCTAAAAATGTGTTTTTAAACGTTTTAAAACGATACCTGTACCATTTTTATCTGCTATTCGCATAATCTGTCAATTATCGATAACGCTCCGTCACCTGTTGAGGCACCAATGAGGGAAATCGGTAGTTCCATATATGCGTGAATTATCGGTCAATGTATCTTACAAATACCGAATATCGTCTACCTTTTATTTAGCCTTTTTTATAAAATAAGAAATTGTCGGCCAATGTACGTAACATAATGAATGAAACATAAATAATTAAGCATAGCGGCAAATCGCACGACCACGGGGTTGATTAAAAATATAGTTGCTAAAATATCCATAATGTGTGAAAATAATTTGTCCGTCCCGTTAATCTGACAGATATTACATTGAGTTTATGAACTTTTGTACGGATTCAAGGGCTTGCTTTACATTCAGCCTCGTTTTCTAACAATGTCAAGTAAAACAACAACAAAAACACACAACATTTTTTATGTGAACGCCTATATGACTTGTGGTAAGGTTTCCCTGACAAATTTCTAAACCATTTTAGGTTGTCTAAGGATGAATATTTATCTATGAATCAATAAAAAAAGATAATAAAATATATTATCAGTGAATGCTTTGAATAAGTTGTTCGCCAGTAAATCGAACACAGTACGGACAAAGTATGGAGTTTATTGAAACTGGATCTCTATGCCGTGTTTAGATGCATAGATGATATTCATGATAATTGAAGTCAAGAAGGTCAGATCATAATGATCGAGTGATACCTTTTATTTCTATTAAAATATGTGAAGCATTTATATCAATTTGGAGGAGAAAATATATAATATCCCGTTCTTATTTGTACATCTACCATGGACTTTAAAAGACCGTCAGAAGCTCAGTTTTTTTGTTATTTTAATTTATATTTTAACGGAATTTCATAAACGAATACACAGCGTGACACTGGTATAATATAATAATAATGCTGATGGTAATAATAATAAACTTCAAAAGTGAAACAATTTAATACCCCGCTAGCGGTGCGCAAATGCGTTCCATTTCCCCCCACCGAGTGCCTCAAATTTTACCGAGAGTCACGTGACATGTGCGACCGATACCAGACGGACGGTAAATCACGTTAAGATTTGAAGATATTTCTGTTATAAACTGATATTAATCAGCAACTTTTTAATTGGTCAGATGTCACTGGGTCATAAAATGTTGTTAGAGTATGTTACCGCAACTTGTGACCCTCTTGTGTGCGATATTTGTGTATTTGTTTTATGCAATTATTTAGCGTGAAACGTAGGGGTCCGAGAGAGAACAGCCGATTTATGACACTTCGTTTGATGCGGGTCGGACTAACTTTGAATCGGCATAACTTTTTTAATAATCAAGCAATTAACATGCGGTTTAAAGCACATGAAAGGGAATTCATTTACGGAGGGAACCGTGTCAGGGATTTTTGTTTGCTCAATCAGCAACTTAATTATCTTTAATTACGTAATATGTATGGTGAAAAAAGACGCATAAAATGTTTGACGTTACGTAATATTTTTTTGAGAAAAGATAGAAAAAATTTGAGACACGGTTCCCCAGATATTATAAGTATGTTTATTTTCCAAAAGTTTGATGACAAAAAAATAAAAAATGACTTTGATATGACGATTTAAAATTTTAGGATTTTTATTAAAAAACAATCATTTACAAAGGCATTTTTTTCAAATATGTAATTTTTATGATGATCAACGACATTTAATGCACTTAGATTAAATAAATAACAATTATTACTAAAATAAGTTGGTTCAAATGACATTTATGTGAGTACCACGGAAAGTGTCTGTTGTCACCATAAGTAACTGATGTGTTATGTCTTTCACAGCAAATGTTATCATTTGAATAACATATTGATTTTGTTGGATATGATACAGGTTAAAATTTGTTTTCATATATTTCATTTTTTATGTAAGAGTACCTAGAAAGCAGTGACAATTGGCACGCCCTTGGGGTTACTTTATTTACGAAATATGTATATAGGACATAGTCTTTTAACATAAATCTTCAATGTCCTTGAAGTCAAATTATCCCCGCCTTTAGAATCACAACGTTCACATAGATATATAACGGAAAACCCGTCTAAGGAAAGGCTATGACTATGTAACCTTGTCTTGTTGATCTTTTTGGCCGGAGTTAAGTTCTTTTTGAATATTGCATAACCTTATAAATATAAACAAGAAGATATAAAGTGTAGGTGTTGGGGTCAGCTTTTTTATAGATGTACATAAAAGCATGTGTTAAAATTGTTTATCACGAAAACTAAATTGCCGAGGGAATAGGTAATTGCCGAGGGAATAGGTAAAATTACAATGTAGCATCATATTGGTCCTTGAAAATTGCTCCTCTGGGCTTAAAATTAGCACGATTAAATATGACCCAATTACCTGTTTTTATGTATTCAAGCCTTTCAACGTTTTCTAAAGGAATATCTCAGACGAATGATGTGTACATTTCATTTTCTACAAGTTATCTTTAAATTGCGATACTCAACTATCTTACTGTTACTTATTACTATACATTAAGGTCCGCGTTGTCTTGAATGTTTTAGTTTCACTCGAGCTCTTTGTTTTGTTTTCTTTCAAAAATATTGTTTATGGATATTCATATTATTGTATCAAAAATATTTTTGCCATATTATCTCTTTTGAATATTGTAATAAATACCAAGTATCCTTATATTCTTTCAATGAAGATTGAGCGTTCATTTTCAATGTTTTAGAACAAAGAACATGCAGTGTTTCAATATCTTTGTGTAGGTCAAAATATGGAAACTTGAAAGTTTTTCAAGGTCCTCTTTGTTTTATCCGGAATGACAAGACCGGTGGATTATCAATCTGTTCGGACGTTATGGAAGAAATTGCGACCATCGAGGACACTGTTAATATCATTACGATAGCAGGGCCATACAGGACTGGGAAATCCTACCTAATGAATAGATTGGCTGGCGTCAAACGGGGTACATGAATTCCATTCTTTTTCCTATTGAATGATATTATCATACCTTATAAACCCGAAACTATTTCACACAAGATCCAAGTTATTACTTTTTCATATTATGAGTATCATTCGTTATCATCTGCTTTAATTATGTTGTTATTGAAGATAACTTTTATCTTGTTGTGTTTTTTTTTCCATGTGGATATGAAACATTCCTATGGTCTGCTTTCGCTATTCTTTATAAGTTAACAACAATATTGTCATATAGGTGTAAAGAGAATTCTTATATTTTAGCATACAAACAGTTTAACGTGGTGTTTGTTTCGTAAGTGTAGAGACCCTGGTTCGAATCATGCAAAAGACATTTTAACCCCCCCCCCCTTGTCATGATAATGACAAGGGGGACATGATAATAACAAAGGCGACACATAGTGTTACCATTGTTCGTGTCTGTGTACGTAAATTCTGTGCGGTCAATAACTGTGTCGTTAATCAAGTGATAATGAAATATTTTAGCACAAATGTTATGCATGATGAAAAACAGTATGTCGGTCAATGTCACACTTATATGTCAAAGGTCAGCAGTTCTTCTCTGATCCATAACTCTGCCATGCATCAAGAGAAATTTCAACAACTTGACACAAATGTGCATGATGAGAAGATGTGTCATGCCCAAGACCAATACCCCCACATAATAATTTAAAAACTATTGTGTTCGACTGAAAAATCTACATTTCAACAACATTTCTTTTTTAATCTATTTAGCTATGTAAACAAATAGATAATCCATGAGTTTATTCTATAAAATTACTCAAATGGCCTCCTCACAAGGTTGTTTGTGATTTTAGTATGAATGTATAGTCTGAGAGTGATAACAAAGTATGTACGTTTCTGGTGAAATTCAAATAATGGTTAAATCTCTGCATTATTAATCGTTATCGGAAACGTAAAATATATATAAATTATACAAAGTCAGTTTAGTTCTAATCATTTATGTGTATTACTACTGTTATGGCTTAATTGGTAACTTAAAGATGAAAGCATTTATTTATTTGAACTCATAGGCTCGAACTCTACGTCCTGTCATATTTTAATTTCTTCTTATTTTATTTCTTATAAATATCCTTTGGTGACATTTTATTTCTTAAAAACTCATCTTGTATGGAAAACATGCAACAGTATAGACAATTTATTCATAGAATCAAATAAATGTGACCTAACACCTGTGGTATTTTATCAATATATCTATATGTGAAAGGATTTCCTCTTGGAAATACAACAGCCGCAACGACAAAAGGGTTGTGGGTGTGGTGTTTGGAACATCCAGAACGAAAAGATGAGGTTCTGATGCTTATTGACACCGAAGGAATTGGCGATGTTAAGAAGGTAAATTAATATACACATGTTTAAGTTATTTTTATATTTTTTACAAACATGTGGTTACTACCAAATGATATTGACTTGCAAATAAAACCAACAACATCAATAACAACACTCATAATCCATAACGCTTAAAGATTTTAATGGAACTGCTTGAAACCTGAAAAAAAGATCATGAATTACCATTAGCAATTACTTATTTGAATGATCATATTGATATTATCGTCCTTACTATAAGTAACATATATTCAATCATACAGAAAATAATTGCTAAACATCAAAATGCCCGGATAAAAAAACGTGTAAATAGATTTTGTTTATTACAAGTTTTAAGTTTCGATAAAAAAGGTATATAGATACAGTATTCAGAGTTGAATTGTACGAGCATGTTTATTTTAGTACAGCGTTAAAACATAAAATGTATTTTAAAAACTATTCAATATTCATTTTAGTTTTTTTGTCATGAATATAGTTTTTTTTCCAAAGAACATCACAATATATTAAAAAAACAACATTTTAGGGCGATGAAGGTAATGACAACGCTATCCTATGTCTAGCTACACTTCTAAGTGGAACATTTGCGTATAACTGCATTGGAGTTATTGATCACAATCTTTTGAAGACACTCTCGTATCCTTTGTATCATTTTACCTGTATATTTACCAATAATATTTACCGACGAACATAATATCTTTAAGGTAAACGCACACGTTCTTTTATTCCTTTTACATTGTTATTTGAATTATCCGTGTATCACTTATCACGGCAGCTTTCATATAAACAAATTTACATGATATATAATATGTTTAATTGACATTAATTTAAAACTTTTGCTTTTTTTGCAATTAGATAGTTGTTAAAAGAATTGAGTTTAATGAAAAATCACTATTAAGCATACACTGTAGTATCATGGAAGAGCACAGTTTTGTTTAAAATCAACAATAAAATCAACAACAACAAAAAATAAAATAAATAAAAAAAAACGAACTTGCTTTTAAAGATAACTTGTTCTTGGAGTATGACAACAAGATGACAAACGAGGGTTATCCGTAAAATTCCTACAAAGATTATTATTAAAAACAGAATGCACCATTCTTATATTTGAGAAAATGTACATATTAACTATCGAAGTATCAAACCAAGCGAACAATTGAAGAGTTGCACAGAACCTAAATCACTTACAGACCATTTCACACAACTATAGCTCATTAAAGCTGTAAAGCTTTTGCAATTTTCTAATTTTCCTCTGGCTGGAGTTCGTATATCACAGATGTTTTTCAAAGTGAATTTACAAGTGATATGTATCAGATTCATTGGGAAAATGCGGAACATATTAATATATATTTCAGTTCTTAGCCACCATCAACAACAGAAAAAATATTAAAAATATATTCTAAAAAATACGCCTTTCCTTCGTTGTTGGCGTCGTTTTTATACAAAATAAAGGATACGACACAGGTTTTGATTTCTGTTACAGTTTCCAAGGAAACATGTGGATGTATTTGCTATTTAAATCTCTTTTTTTGTAAACACGAAACATACATTTTTTATAAAGAAAGGAAAAGTTTCAAGATAATTACGTGAATAAGAGTTTATCTTTTCTAAAAATGTTTCAAAATTTATACATATATTCATAGTTTAGATAAAACAACATCTATTTCAGTGTTTGCCTCTTTGACTGAAAGGTACATTGTGTCATTAGCAAATGGGGAGATGCCGTGCATTGATGATGCCTTGACAATAATGGCAATAAAGGAAAATGAAATTGCTGTCAGGAAAGCTGTAGGAATGTGTAAAAAGGAGATAGAATCTTTGGGAATTCCATTGCCTGATGATTTCGAACTAAAATACAAACAAATTCAGAGGGATGCACTCAAACAGTTTCGCAAGAAAGCCGTGCTAGATGATAAACAAGTATTTCAAAAGATCGCAGAAGTAAACTTTAATTTTTAATAATTTTGTTGATTTAATATTCCTTATAAATGTTCAATATTCTCAACACGACATACAGGTCATCAAAGCTACAGTATATATTTGCCCTCGTTAAGTAGACATATTTGACTCCAAGAAAATTTATACAGTTTTTGATCAATGTAAGGTAATGATGTGCAATCAACATACAATGTTTTCAATTTGACTTCAGCGAAATATTTATTTTTACTCCATTTTATACTGTTTGAATATACATGTATATATATGGGAACGAATTTTGTAGGATAATTTTCTACATTACATCATTGTGACTAATCTTTAGAATGACCAATTGTTTGACTATGAAAATCTTGCATAAATGACAATTCTTAATAATAAAGGTCGTGAAATTTGAAAAGGCGGTTCAAATATCACATATTTTATAGCAGTATCTAATTTACGCTTTATATCTTCTTTTGTTTTATTTCCGTAGATCTTAATATAAATGTACTATACTTTTTAGAAAGAAATGGATTCATTCAAAATACAAACCGTAAAGGAAAATAAGATATTCCTACAAAAGACCTGTTTCCAAGAACTGCAATGTATGTATGACATATTGATAAAACCAAAAGTTGACAAAGGAACGTATTTTGAACAAGGGGGCTATAAAACATACAGAGAGGATTTTGCTGGACTAAGGAAAAATATCAAAGAAAGACTACCAGGAGTCAACTCATATATTGTGAGCTACTTTACATTTCTTTTACTTTCAAGATTCTTAGTAGACAATAAGACTTGTATTGCATAATGAAAATACCTCTACTAGTGACTGATTTAAAGAGCTTTATTATCAAAGCAAAATTTACGTCCACTTTATTCTTTTTGAGTTAAAAATGCTTTCTTATGTAAACTTATTCAAATTAGATAATGAATAAGAGAATAAGATATTTTTAGGTGCATATGAGTGGTCTAGAGTTTGAAAACAGATATCGGGAACAAGATGAAGAAATATTGGAAAAGACAAACCTTAGTGAATTAGAAATAAAAGGTATATAAATCCCTCTTTTTTCACTTTAATTACTCTGAGAAGCAGTAACGGTCATGAATGTGTAACGTTGAAGCACACGTTGTACGTTATCATGACGTTGACGTCAGTAACTCTTTTTGATTGCGCCACTGCCGCCAACATGTGTTTTTGTAAAATGAAATACTTTTGTAATATACTACTCAACTTTTGCTAAGCACCATAAATTAATTTTTATTTTATCACAAGTATAAAACAGTTTCCTTCCCAAATTTTAAAAATTCTTATTCAGAAATGTTTTGAGATAGTCCCCTGACATGAATCCGTGTTGACTAATCCGTTACAATTCGTCAAGGTAGCATTGAAAGCATGTACTCCAATATTGTCATGTTTTAATGGGGTGCACAATCACGTCTTTTGTTATACGGCGACATTACTGGCCTATTGTCATTCAGTAGCTTACACATCTTACATCTGTCACTTTGATATGGCAAGTGCCTACATTAGGTGGCATTTTAAAGAAGCAGAGTAATGGAGGGCCGAAGGGATGGTGCAGCAAGGGCCACCTTCCGTCAGGTTGATGCGGCGCTTGGTGTACTCAACACCATCATGACCAAAGCCTAGGAAAGATACCAGCTACATGGTACATCCGCAAGGAGGCATGCATGCTGGAGGGCGTCAAAGGGTCACGACACCAACTCAGGATCGGTTTTTGGTCGTTTAGGGACGTCGTGCAAGGTTTCCGACAGCAACTTTTCTTCGAAATGACATTGCACATGCTGCGGTGGTCCGTGTTTCCATGCAGACGGTACGAAGTACGTATCCCCTTGACGCGTCAACATCGCCAGGCCCGTTTAGAATGGACCACGGAGCTTACACGGTGCTAAACTGGATACAAATTCTGTTCTCTGATGAGTCCAGGTTCTGCCTAGACTTCACAGATAGGCGAGCTAGAGTCTTGGAGAAGACGTGTTGAACGGTTTCAGACTGCAATTTTTGCTGTGTATGACCGCTACGGAGGTTGATCAGTTTTGGTGTGGAAAGGCATCAGCTGGAATGGACGAACCGACCTGGTTGTGCTTAACAGGGGCCCACATTAAGGGTCAGCGATACAAAAACGATATTTTTAAAGACAACCGGGTTTTAATTTTTATAAAGGAAAGCATTTCCGATCATTTCATTAAACCCCGGGACTCCTAAAGGGATTTTTAATTTTGACCCAAAGAGGGCCACTCGCTATTTGATTTTAATCAAATAGAACCCCATTGAAATAGTCTTTTAGGTAAAAATTTCAGTCGTCCGCTGTAACATATAACAATTCAAGAGCTTGGAGCCATATTGGTCAAAGAATGGGCAGCGAAACCCGTCAACACGATAAGAAACCTAATAGGGAGTATTAGAAGCCGCTGCCAAGCTTTTATTAGCACAAAATCAGTTTAAACGCATTTATAGGGTTAAATTCGTCCTTCAGATAAATTGATAAAACAGTTAATTAACATTTAAAAATTTTTGCACGGTGTTTACAAAATTATCACCCCCCCCCCCCCAAAAAAAAATAAAAAAAAAATAAAAAATAAAAATCACACTCAAACATATGGTGCTTTGCAAAAGTTGAGTAGTATATATCAAAATATATATACACTAAGAAATCAAATATTGAATGTATTTAAGTTTATATGGTCAAACAATAATCATATATGATATCAATGATCATTTAAGATAAAGTCTTAGTGCGAAATACGAACATGTTAAATTTAAATTTTATATATCATAAGTAGCTAAATCGGTGTTTTAACACACTCTCAGAGGCTGAAATCGAAATAGATTTTTTTTCTCAACTTCCTTACTAATAACATTTTTACACTAAAGTATCAATTCTTTAGAGGAAGACTTTTAAAATGTACTTCTTTCATTCAGCTGAAATTCAGAAACAACAGGGAATGATCGAGCAGAGAAAAGGTGAACTAGTTCAAAAAGAAGATTTGAGAAAACAATCTGAGGCAGAAAAATGGGAAGATTATAAAGATGAACTTTCATCTGAGAGAAAGAAGGAACAAAAAGAACTGGAAGAAAAGTATGCAAGTTCTCTTGAAGATTGGGAGAAAGGCAAAATGGATCTAGAAAGAAAGATAAAAGAGAAAGATGATGTCATTTCAAAGCTTCGCAAATCTCAACGCCGTTCTCCCACTATTGTTGCCCAAAAACCTGCTATGAAAGAAACAGTGCTTAAAACATTTCTCAGCCTTATTCCTGTTGTCGGCCCAATAGCATCTGGAGTTTATGAAAGATTTTCATCTTCATAATTGATATTTGTTCAAGTAGTGGCACTTGTTCAAAAATATCATTTAAGAAAGTACTGTTGCATTAAAAAAATAATGAGTTCATAATGATAATATTATTTGCATACTTTAAAAGCAAAATCAAATCAATGTAGATGACAGAAAACTTTCATAAACATTAGCGTATAATCATGTGAAATTTTTAGTTACGAATATTATTTTGAATTTATTGGATAGAGGAGCATTAACGTTTGTATATACGATTCAGATAAAAAGTGTATTTAAATCTTTTGCTAAACCATTTAGTATAAATATATATGTTTTGTACAATTATATTTTTGTTTTATTGCTTATATCTTTTGCTGCTTTTTCTTCGAGTGTCTTCTGTACATTTGGTCAGATAGAGACACAAAGGTTTAACCGATGTTTAGACTTAACAGAACTTGAGAGCAGAAAACCGGGATGAAAATCCAACAAAAATTATACAAAATTCAGAACGCATTGATTACATCCATTGTTTTGACAAATTTATTTTATTTTTGAAACAGAAGTGGCATTCTTTTGTACCATAGCATCGGTCTTTGAATGAGAAATGAAATAACAAGAATCGAACAAGGTAAGGCGGCTTTTAAAATGACGCAGCCCCTCAACCGGGCCCATCAACCCAAAGCGCCGCGGAAAAAGGGAGCCCAGGAGGACCCCAAAGAAAAATAGGACAGGGCATAAGGCAGAGCACGGGCAGGCAAACCACTGCATAAGAATAAATAATTAGTAACTGATAAGGAACTAAAAGAAAACAATGAGAAGCCTAGATTCCGCTTTTCGAATTAAGACAATTTGGAAGTTTGATAAGCGTAATTTTCTTTTACTACATTCAATTACATAATATTTAGTTGCATCACAAACAATTTGACAAAATAAAAAAAAAACTTTCATTTAAAATATGGAACATTTAATTCCGGTTATTCTGTATGTAATGTAAGTAATAACAACTTCTGTGTGTATTCATGTACTGAATTGCTTTGAAATAAGCACAAACATGTATGAACGAGTTTTAGTTATTTAATAATAATACTTAGTACGTAGACACACATTTACCTGACATTCATGATTGTAGAAGATTTCCAATAAGTAAAATATTTTTTTTTTTAATTCTTTCTCACAATATGTGACGGAGGTATCCCGAATTTCAGGTATTTATTATTAAAACAAAAATCAAAATATAATGTTTTTAAAAAAATTCATTGTGGTATGCCCCCCCCACCGGCCCCTCCAAAACAGAACAACAAAGAATAACCAAACAAACAAACAAACAAAAACTGCCACTAGAAACAGACAAATACTATTAAAGGACAAGCATAAAGAAACATTAACAAACTTTCTCAGCAAGCCCAATTTCAAAGAGCATCCATGACAGAATTTCAAAAATATTACCAGCCCACACAACCATCAGTGAATTATGTGGCATTCAAGTATAATCTTTACCTTTTAAAATCTTGACATGGCGTTTGCATGTTACAAGTTTCCTATTGTCCTAAAGAAATATGCCTAGTTATTTCAAATATGACAAACAAGAACAACAAGGAAAGGTGTTCAATGAACGCACCCCACACGACTCAGCAACTAGAACCAGTGGCAAGGCGCCATGCGGACCCCAAAGTCCATTCATAGATGATTGAATTGATATGACCATCAATGCATTTTTATGAAACTATAAACCTAGCGTGACCTTTATCAAGAAGCTAGTTGAACTAAAAACTCATTACAATTTGTTATAAAAAACAAAGTTATTATAAATTATGTCACTAATTGACAAAAAGACATGGACAGGACATGAATATCATGCATCATCGAATAATGATTTTTGACACTCATGAATGACCTAGACCTTTGTTCCGTTGACCAATTTTTTATTTATTAGTCCAACACATCTTGCATAAATTCAAAATTCACTATGAGTAAATTTGTAGTATATAATGACGATGTAACGCGTGCAAGAATCATTATACTTATTCAAAGGTCAAGGGTACATTTATATTACAAAATCATGATCTAATTTTTTCTTTTCAAAGGTGTAGCTGGTAAACAATTTTGTGATTCATGAAATTAATGTATTATATAGCAATTTGGAATAAATGTGTTAGACTCGATGTTTATTTGTAGCGCATAGTCTCCTGTTCAAAGGTCAAGGTCACACAAGAATGACACACGTAAAGATTGTGCATTTATTTGTAGTTAAGAAATCCAAGGTATCGCTTTGACGATTTTTAAGGTTTTAGTTTCATAAATGTACATTTGATGAATTAAGGTTTGAACACCGGCTTTCCGGTAGGCCGGTCTCTTTTATTTTTATAGCTAAATAGAGAAAAACAGGAATCTCTAAAGAATGGGGACACGGCAAAATTAGAAATGTTGAAGGCTCGAGTTTCGATTTGAGCCTGTTTATGGTACTAGAAAGTGCAAATTTACCGTCCACCACCCTAGCACCGACTTAAGCCCCAATTTAACATTTAAAAACAATATTGAATTAGGAATTTAAAACGATATGTTTAAATATGGCGGTTATCATGGAATTTTCATAGGCGACATTTTGTGCCATTTCACGAATAAGCGGCGTATGGTTCTCGTAGTAAAAGAATGCCGTGTGCCTAAAAACGAGAAAACAATGGATGGAAATAAAATTTTACTTTTTATAAAAGATTTCAAATTGAGGATCTTTGTAAAAATATTGGAGAAATTTTGATCCCTCAAAGAAATTAAATCCAAACCAAAAAAATTAAAAATAATATTGTAGACTTGGTTTGATAAAGTCTGCACATGAGAGATAATGAGACGTGCAACACCCTTCATGCCCCTAACACCGGCTTGACAGGTATTTTCAATTTACAACATTTAAAACTGTTGGCATCAAAGCTCATGCAGCGGTTTGAAAGGATATATTGCTATCTGGTAAAACATACGAGGGATATTTTAAATGGTAGCCAAAAATGCTCTCATTTTTTATTTTAGTACATATATTTACAAAATTATGTTCAAACATACTTACACATCTCATTTCACAAAATTTCATTTAATTCCAATAACTTTTACAAATACAGAATAACAATAAATTGGAAGAAAATAAACGTTCATACAGTGCTAAAGTACAAATACCAAAATACTTTCGGCGTTAAATACCTTCTTCCGCGGTGTGTGTACTCAAAAGAGCATCTTATCACTATATGCGTGTACTGTATAGTATCAAAAAAAAAAAATTTAAAATTTATAAAATTTCATCGAATAAAGAAAAGACCGTTTTAAAAAAATCATTATTGTTTTAAATTAAATTTTAGTGCCCTTCTTACAAAGAAATTTCTGTATGTAAAATAAATGAGTAAAATTTGGGGTTTTCTTAAAACATATGATTTTTAATGAAAATATATAAAAAAAATACATTTCTGTAAACCCCAAAGGGTTTAAAAAAACCCTTTAAAAAATCGAAATGGGAAAGGAAAAATTAATTTTTACCCTGAAAAAATTCATCATTTGCACTAAAAATTAATATATGCCTGAGATAATTACAATTAAATACAAGCTGATCAACCATATTTAAAGGAGGTATTTGGATATATTCATGAATTATTTTGAGGAAAATATGTATATTACATACCTTCAATATTTCCAATGGAAGACATGAAGCTTAAGAAACTGCTTCGTTATATGTTAGTTAACAACTGTATGAATTATCAATCGCTTTACGCGGATAATTAATCAGACTGAGATGTGATGTTCCAAAATCTTTCTCTAGACACAATAAAAACCAAACAAAAACATTCCAAACTAAACTTATGATTAATTTGCCCACGGGACAACAATATTTTCACTTGTGCATTGGGATGGTGCTTTAATCATTTCAGTAGCAGATAAGTGAATATATATTGTGTATTTTCTTTGGAAACCATACAGACATATACGAATGATTTTGCAATATGTTGCTTCTGTCTTACTGACTAATTTCAAAGTGTAACGTTTTTCTTGCGTACTACACTTTCATTTGTTCCGTGATATTTCGCTCTTCTGATTCTTCAATTATAAGAGGGTGCAATATTTTTTAAGACTTTCTCTTGCAACCCTTTTTCAGGCTAAAGTTAAAAGGTCTTCTTCTTTATCCTATCATACTTACTTTCTCAGATTATAATATTGATATGTTTTACAATGCATAAGTAGTATAAGTTTCATCAGGACCATAATATGGATATAATCTTAATATTTAGACTCGCGATTCTTAAATTTCTTAAACCAAGTATTAACTTTCTCGGACAGAAGTAAGATATTTTGGCGTTGCGCGGGGGGTTGTGGTAATCGCCCTATCACCGTGATATTGCATGTACTTGAAAAAGTGAATTGTTGTTGCCTAGTCACTCACACGAAAATATTTGACCTACACAATTAACACAAATTTGTTTAATTGTCAAGATCTACAATTTAATCTAAAACGAAACGTGTCCTTTCATAATACTGAACACACACGTACATATTTTGTTAGATTGATGTACTTATTTCATATATATTTTTCAAGGGGCTATGAGCATCTAATAAAAAAAACCATCTGACCGATACCTAGGAATTGCATTCTAACATTTTTTTATTATTTGAATAGTGTTAACATTTTTCTGAATTCCAGAACCCCTAGACAAATCATTCAATTTATATATGGAATATGCATGAATATTATATACATAATGTTAAAAGCAACTGTCGGCATTATTATTGAAACACTTAAAGTATATATCATTGTCATGTTAATATATGTTGATTTCTTTTTTTATTCTTCTATTTATCTACTTGAAATATACGCCGACAACCTGACGGGTACGCACGAATTTCTTGCTCTATTTTATAACCTTCGATTACTGAACTGTGATGGATTTTCCATTTGGTTGATCAATTCGAGGTTATTGTCACCTTTGTGAATGTGTACTACGAAACTTATATAGAGTTTTTTGTTTAAATTTTTGAAATATACAATTGAGTAATGAAAATATTTACTAGGAGAAGTTCTCACCATAACTCTGATTACATATTTTATTAAGTATTTTATTAATTTTTTGCAACGCTCTACACCTTAGTGAATCATTGAGAAATGAGGTATCTCTTGTTATAAATCAAACTCAACGAAATGAGGTTGGTCAAAATAAATATATTATGCTTTGTTTATACATTTAACAGCTTATACTGATTTGTTTGCAATATTACGGTATCTTTGCTGTGTTTTCATGTGACATATACATTGGTTTGCCTTGTCTAACCTTATAGAATTCATCTTCATTCCAGAACTGTTTTAAAAATTTGTTATCTAATTCTAACTAAAATTATTTGTGTGTAGTTTAGCTCGTTTCACACTCGATAAGTGAGTACGGGATTCCATCTCTTCTTGCAGTCATCAAAACTATAACATGCAATGTCCTGCTATTACTCTCCTTCCTCCTTTACCTCTATTTCTTCTGACCTCTTTTTTCTTCACTTTAGTCTCACATAATGTTACCCGGCATCATATTACTCATGATACTGCACGTTTACCTACCTATGAAATCAACCTTATGTCCATGACGGTTATACAATTTTATCTGGTACAATCATCATCAATTACATAAATATAATACACTAAGTAAGACGACCATCATGGACACATATAGATACTCCGGACTGCTGCCAATATTTACTCATTCTTTAATGTTGTTGAATATCTACTCATCCCATGTGATGTTAATATCTTTGTATAAGGTATATTCACAGCCATGAATAAGCAAAAAATGATAATTCATCCCAAAAGGAAATATGTCATAAATCAGACAAAAGTATATATTAACAGGTTTTTACCTATTTCTTGTTTCAAAATTTTATCAGGAGTATTTTGTGTACGTGGTTTTATTATGCCCCCGCCATGTAATGGCCGGGGCATATAGTGTTACCGTCTGTTCCGTCATTCCGTCCTTCCGTCCTTCCGTCATTCTGTTCATTCCGTCATCATCAGTTTCCGTTCATTATCTTAGTAACGGTTTGCACATATTCAACTCAAATTTGACATATGGATATGTCATGAGAAAATACAGGTCAAGTTTCGAATTTGGTCATGGTTCGATGATTTTTGGCAGAGTTATGCCCCCTTTTACTTTGAAAATAATATGAAATTTCAGTTTCCGTTCATTATTCTCCCAAATGGTACAACACATTCAACTCAAACTTGACATATGGATATGTCATGAGAAAATACAGGTCAAGTTCGAATTTGGTCTTGGTTTCAATGATTTTTGGCAGAGTAATGCCCCTTTTCACTTTGAAAATAATATGAAATTTACAGTTTCTGTTCATTATCTACCCAACAGTGTTAACATATGCAACTTAACCCATTACTTTCATGAGCATTTTGTGAAAAATGGCTGTTTTTCATTGAAAAGTCTCCCGTTTACAAGTTCAAATTGCTATATATACTATAAAAACTGCTTCAACACTAATCAAACTTGGCACAAATGTTGACTGGACCATTGCCCTTGCAACAACATGCTCAGGCTTTAAATTTTCTGTTACCATGGCAACGAGGGGACATCTCAAAATTGCCAAAAATCACTATTTTGCGTTGATTTTTTCCATCAAAATTGATTTCAAAGTGCTGCAACTTCTTCAATGGATTGAGATAGAGTCAAATGCTTTTCAGCGTTGGTTACACGTTACCTTATGATCAATCTGTGGTCATTTACAGCCTCTCACAAGTCCAAACTTTTTCTTGGCGATGAGGGGGACTCCGCCCCCTTCAACCCCCCCAAAACAGAAGGGGGCACAATCCCCTTCTGGCAACCCCTGATATATCTTTTGGATGGGGGGGCCGCGCCGAAAAAAGAGGTCACTTTTTTAACAAACATTTCTCAAAACAAAAACAAGTGTTTGGGGCCTAAAAGGCATTTTTTCATCATTTGAGACAATAAAAAGGGGGGGGGGGTGAAAAAAGGCGTTAAAAGGCGTGTATATGAAAGTAATGGGGTTAACAGAAAATGATGAAAATACTTGAAAATTACCCTAAATCGCGTTTTTTCATGTTCAAACATGGCCTGGCAATATAAATTTGAAGAAAAATTGTTGTTTTTGTAAGATTTTTTATTTTTTTCATTAACCCATTACTTCATGAGCCATTTTGTGAAAAATGGCTGTTTTTCATTGAAAAGTCTCCGTTTTACAAGTTCAAATTGCTAATAATACTATAAAACTGCTTCAACACTAATCAAACTTGGCACAAGTGTTGACTGGACCATTGCCTTTGCAACCAACATGCTCAGGCTTAAATTTTCTGTTACCATGGCAACGAGGGACATCTCAAAATTGCCAAAAATCACTATTTTGCGTTATTTTTTCCATCAAAATTGATTTCAAAGTGCTGGCAACTTTCTCATGGATTGAATAGAGTCAAATGCTTTTCAGCGTTGGTTACACGTTACCTTATGATCAATCTGGGGTCCATTTACAGCCTCTTCACAAGTCCAAACTTTTCTTGGCGATGAGGGGGACTCCGCCCCTTCAAACCCCCAAACAGAAGGGGCACATCCCCTTCTGGCAACCCCCCCTGATATATCTTTTGGATGGGGCCGCGCCGAAAAAGAGTCAACTTTTTTTTAAAAAACATTTTCTCAAAACAAAAACAAGTGTTTGGGGCCTAAATAAGGCACTTTTTTTCAATCAATTTGAGAAATAAAAAGGGGGGGGGGGTGAAAAAGGCGTTAAATAAAAGGCGTGTATATGGAAGTATGGGTAAATTTGACAATATGGATATGTCAAAGGAATGGGCAGGTCAAGTTGGAAATTTGGTCATGGTTTGATGATTTTTTGGCAAGTTATGTCCCTTTCACTTTGAAAATATTATAGATACATCTTAGGAATAAGCATTTAAGTTTGAATTTTGGTTGTAGTTCAATGATTTTTAAGACAAACTTATCTTTCCTGAATGTTGGAAAAAAATTTTGAACTTTCACTTTCAGCACTCATTATTTTGGCTACAAATATGCAATATCTATTTTTAAAAAGGTTTAGACTGAATAATTTCAGTGCCTTGAACATTGTATGAAAATGGTTTGTGTTAACATTGAAAAGTTTTAAGGGCTTTGAACTTAAAATGAAAAAAATAATTAAAGCACCATCTGAAATTTTGGCTGCATGCGGGGGCATCCGTGGCATGATGACACATTTCTAGTTTATTATTACTTCTGGCGGGAGATATACATGAACACTCCAGGGCCTGAATCTACAAACTCAATCTTATACTGATAACAACATTTAGCATATCACATCATTATCATTTGTCCACCTAAATGTATAAAGCATACGACATAAACTTGAACATTCTTTATTCCCGAACTTGTTGCCGCTAATCGCGAAGAAAATCTTTACAGGGCAATTGTCCTAAACATTTAATAGTTTTATTAATCAAAGCTTTAGATGTTTTACAATTTTGTTAATATCCAGAAAAAATAGTTATTTTTACCCAGACAGTTTCATTGTTAATTGAGAAAATCTCATCAACCGAATTTTTGGATGTAAGCTTTTTGTTGTAATTTGCACACGGCTCTAAAAAAAATATTTAAACTTTGGGTTGCCCTTGATTTTTGAGGGAATGAAAAAGAAAACCTTTGGTAAAGTAACATCCTAAAAAGAATAAGAATAAAAAGAGAAGGGAAAAATAATGTTAAAATTTTGGGATAATAAAATATAGAAACTTGTTAAAAACTGTTTAAAAGGTTTAGAAAAAATAAAAACTGGTAAAAAAGTTAAAAAACTTAATTTTAATGTGGGCGGGAAAAACAGATAATATATCACGGGTCCGCTACATTAAATTGGTCCCCGCGAACCGATTAGAGGATAGAGGATTGGTTCTGGAAATTACTTGTAAAAACGGATTATATATTAAAAAAGGGTTAAAAAAAATATTATAGTATCGGACTGGAAAAAATATATGGAATTTTAATTTTGGAAGATTATTTCGTGAATTAGTCATAAACATAAATAAATAGTTTTAAAAAAAAATCACAGAACAAAAGCAGTGAAGTGTATAAAATAACAATAACTACTACGTTGACAAAAAACTACAAACAAAGGAAAATACAACAGCATTATAAAAAAAATTAAAAGAAGAAAAAAAATCAGCGAAAAGACCTTGGGGATTTTCCAAGATCATATTCAACAAAGAAATAACAGGTAATAAAGTGGGTGTAGAATTTGAATGAAATTCCAGTGTTATCAATTAGAGTTGGAAACAGGGTTAGGGATCAAGTTGTTAAGGGGGGCCGTTGAAAATTGATGTCATTAACTGGCCAAGGCCGTGATAAATTCCCATTTAAACTGTAATTACCAGAAAATTGTGGGAGGAAATAATGAATCGTTTTGTTGTTAAATTATGAAGATAGCAAGAAAAAAAAGAGAGAGAGAAAAAAAAAATAGGGGTTGGTCAAAAAGTAAGCAAAAAAGGTGAGAGAAAAAAAAAGAAAAAAGGAAATTATAAATGTAATTAAAAGGATATATATAAAAAAAAAGGCCTACAAGTAAAAATATATTCGGACATCAGCTCTTCACATTAACGAAAAGGGTTGTTTCAAGAAAGTTAAGCGTAAAAGAAAAGTCTAGATATAAAAAAAATGGTAGAAAAAACAAATTTGACAGCAACAGAACCTAATAGTGAAATGGACTCAACATTTTAATTTGGCGGTAAATGTTAATAAAGGCGTTATGGACAACGTTTTTTAAGAAATAAACTGAAGAGGAAATTGAAAAAGCATCAGAATTGTTTAACCGGAAAGAATCTGAGGAATATGATTTGAACGGAAAAATAAACAGTGCTTCGTCATTCATGGAACAAAATTAATTTAATACATCGAGAAAAGGTAGAGAAGGCAAAGTGAAAACTAGTATTAATCAATGGGAGATTAGCCGATGAATCGATACGCAATTGTTGGATATGACCTGGCAGTTTGTGTTCCAGTGCAATGGACATATATGTAGAATTGAAATAATTTCTTGAGTAAAGCTGTATCCATGCAAATAAAAAGAAAAATAGAAGAAAACCACAGGAAGATACAGACACCCCATAATGTTAATACAACTACAACAAAATATGCAAGAATTGATATCTTCACAAATGAATCAGCAAGAAACTTGCAAAAAGAGGGCAGAATACGAAAAATTTGTCAGCATGTAAAACTACCAAAAATAGATATGATATTTTCGCAGGAGATAAAACAAAAATGGATTGAATTTTGGGACCTATTTTCAAAGTGGCTGTTCAACAAAAAACAGAAACATTTATCAGAATGTTGAAAAATTTACCATACTTGAAAAAGGAAAGTTTAATATGGGGAAGCAAGAAGTTCTATCAGTGGGATTAAGGCAATGACGAAATGACAATTACCAACAAGCTATTGATATTTTAAGAAAAAGATTTGGAAATATTGAAGAAATCCAGGAAATTCACTACAAAAGAAATTTCAACATTCCATACCAGTTACAAACAAAGTTCAGCAAATTTTGAGGTTTTCAATAGATGAAGTAACCAACATTTTAGAAGTTTAAAAAGTATTTAAGATCAAAGTATTAATCAAGAAAAATTTATATCAATCGTCAGGTCAAAAACTACCGGAAGATGTCTTTGTTGCACTTGGAAGTTGCAAAAAGGTGTTCATGAAAAAAATGGAGTTAAAAACTTTGAGCCAACAACTTAATGATTTATTGTTGCAAAAGAAAGAGCTATTGAAAAGAGTCAGATATCAAAAATCGACAGTGTCATTTTAACCAGTAACAGTTTATGGAGGAAACAACTTCACAGAGGGAGTCGTACGTCACATTGAATATTAAAATGATAGAATGAAACAAAGCAAAGAAACAAAAATCAAATGAATTATCTCAATCTAAAAAACACAATCTGCTGCATCACTTACAACAAGAGAGAAAAACTGATTCCAGATATCAAACCACTGAAAAAATGCCGCTACTGCTCAAATAAATTCATTGGAGTGATTGAATGTAAAAAATATGCACGTATTCTGATAGAGAAGAAATTATTAAAAAAAATTCATGCTTCAATGTGTTTGAGGGTCGGTCATCAAAGCAAGAGAATGCCAAAACCCAAGAAAATAAATGCTATAAATCTGCAAGATAGTCCATGTACATCACAGCATTTATGTTCCGCCAAAAAAATTTTCACCGCTATTCAAATCTTATGAAAACGTCCAAATGGTCGAAGAAAAAGAAAACGTAAACATGCTTACCCAAATATTGGAGCCAAGGTCTTCTTTCATCAAATGAAAACAGTTTTTGATGCAAACAGCAAACAGCACAAATACGAAATAAGGAAAATGGAAAAATATGAAAACGTCCAGATTATGTTAGATTCTGGAAGTCACAGAACATATGTTTCAGAAGACATTGGCAACTAGATTAACTTAAATATACAGGAGAACAAAACATACACGTGATAACTTTGGGAGGGGAAAAATCCAAAGCCTATCAAGACAAAAACCACAACATTACAATAAAAAAGACAAATGGACAATAATGTCAAAATTCTGCAAACATTTGTAAACCAAATATTACAGGGAATAAGTAGAAAAACTAAAATTAACACGAAAAATTATGAAAATTGACTTTCAAAAACCTTTACAATGCAATTTTGGTTTAAACCAGCTGAAAAAGTGGAAACCCTGCAGATTAGACTTGCTAAATTTGGAAATGATTATTATTTGGACATTGTAAAAATCAGATAAAATTGAAAGTGATAATGGACTCCTATCTATTGCATCATGTTAAAGGTTTGGAATATTAACTGGCAAACAAAAGTAGACTGAAGAGAAAGTCAAAATCAACACTGATGTGAACATGTTATTCTAAATATGAGAAGCCTGAACAAATCTATTTTACCACGTAAGATGAGCTTTGCCAACAAAACAATAATTAGAAGAAATTTAATTTGGAGTTTGAGTTCACTTGGAATCAAACCTGTTGAAAATTCCAAGATGAGATAGTCATGTCAAATTTTTAAGGAAACATTACAATATCATGAACGGACGGTATTATGTGAATTGGCCATGGAAAGAAAACAAGAATGATCTACCCTACCAACCGTGAACTTGCATTAGGGAGGCTTAAATCCAACAGTAAACAAGACTACACAAACGACATGATTTGAAATGAAAGCTATGATAACGTTATAAAAGATCAGATTACAAAAAGGTGTAATCGAAAAAATTGATAATACATCAGAACACAGTATTAAAAAAATTATCTGCCCACACCATGCTGTTCTTACTCCCGGAGAAAACAATCTACAAAATTGAGGGTCGTTTATGAATGCATCGGCAAAGACAAAATCAAATAAAATAAAAGTTTGAATGAACTGCCTTTACCGTGGAACAGTTATGATAGCATGATTTATGTCAAAATGTTATTGAGATTCAGATTAAAACATCAATATAGGTAAAAGTTGCAGATATTGAAAAAAGCATTTCAATCAAGTAGGATTACAATCAGAAGCTAGAGATGTCACATGAAATTCTTATGGTTTTAAAAGATATTGAATAAGGGAATGTCAGACCCAATGTCCAAATGTAGAAGAATATCGATTTTGCAGAGTGCCTTTTGGAGTTATATCTAGTCCATTTCTAATTAGTGCTACAATTTTGAATGTCATCTTGACTCTTATGAAAACTGAAAAAATGATATATACGTTGATAATCATTATCACAGTACAAGCACAGAGGGGGAAGCAATACATTTGTACAATAATATCGAAAAAAAATGTTTCAATTGAAGCGTCAATGAATTTAAAAGGGAATGGTCAACAAATAACGAAAATGTAAAAAACTATATTGTTCGGAAGATAAGTCAAATTCTAGAATCAGCAAGGTCTTTTAAAAACATGTGGACATTTTAAAATGACAAAAAACTTGGAATTTGGCAAATTTAAAATGTTTAGGGAAAAAACTAAAAAAGTTACAAAAAAGGGAAGTTAAATTAAAACAAAATTGCGTCCAAAAATTTTATCCGTTTTTGGGCTTTTTTTCACCCTTCAAGGGAAGGAAAAATATTTTTTCAAAAAAATATGGAAAAAGAAAACTTTACGGGATGAAAATTTTTAACGAAAAAAGGGAATTAAAAAAATGGAGTATAAAAACAACAAAACTTAAAAAAAATAGAGTCAGTGAAAGTAAAGGGGGTTTTTTTCAAAACAAAAAACAAAAAGGGGTAAAAACAATTTTTGTTTTACAGGGTGCATTTTGAAAAAAGCCTTTTGCGCGGCAATATAACCCTGATCAAAAAAACTTTAAAAAACGAGGGGGTCCCAATTTGGAAAATTTTCAAAAACTTTGTTAAACCAAACCAAAAACCGGGAGATTCAATACCGACGACGGAAAACTTATGGGTGTATTTTAAAAAATTTAAGGGGTCAAAGGAATTCCCTTACAAAAAAAAGGGGTTTAAATTAATTTTTTCCCCGGAAAAATTTTTTGTTTTCAAAAACTTTACAATTTTGGGGTTAAAAAGGGTTAAAACAGAAAAAAGGACTTAAAAGGGGGTTTTTTAAAAAACAAGGGGTTAAAAAAAAAAAAAGTTTATAGAAAAACCCTTGGGATTTGGTTTCATATCTACGAAAGGAAAAACCACTGAACATTGGGAATAGGGAAAAAACAGCAAAAAAACAGCTAAATATTGAAAAATTTTGGTTGGCAAAAAGGAACCAAAAAAGGGCCCAATTTAAAAAACCAATCCCCAATTGGTGGAAAACAACAATGTTTTAAGAAATATGGCCGACTGTACAGAAAAAGAATGTTTGTCAGAAATAAAGAAAAAAGAATTATGATGATATCAAAACAAAAAATGAATGTGATATTTGATTGTAGTATCGCCGTTTGGAATAAACAGTGAAAATTATTCAACAGCTTCAAAATTTTGTTTTCGGGTGACTTGCATATTTGCACAAAACATTTCATTTTCAAAAAGGTTGAAGAAAATGTGAAAAAATTGAAAATGGTTCAATAAAAATAGATGAATTAGACTGTGCAGAAAAACAGTGGATTTTACACATTCAGAAAAAATGGTATAAACATGTATTTGAATCGATTCAAACAGGGTCGAGTTTTAAAATATAAAACAACAGCTTTTGGAGTCTACATAGATAAAAAATGGCTTACTTAGAATGTAAAGGCAGACTTGAAAACATAAATCTTAGGTGAAACAGCGAGATATCCATATCTACTGCCAGAAAAGGATCATGTTACTCGTTTAATCATTGAGAGGGTCCATAAAAAGCAGCTTCACAGTGGACTATCTCAACTTTAAACTGAAATTGAGATACAAGTTTGGATTCCAAGAGGTCGCGCTACTGTACGCGGGGTATTACAAAAGTGTATATTATGTCGCAAAACGGAAGGCGGTGCATTTAAAATGCCGCAAATGTCAGCCTTGCCGAAAGGACGTGTGACGATATAAATTCAACAAGCATTGCGTCGATTTATTTACATTAACACCTGGACACTTGTTTATTTTTAACACATTTTTTTAACACTTAATCCTAAAACTGGGATATTTGAAGTTGATGTTGATGAAAGTGATCCTGATTATGATCCATATGAAAGTTCAGCCAAAAGAATGTTAAAAATATGGAAAAAGGGACAAAAACTTTTAAATCAATTCTGGAAAATTTGGCATAAGGAATATTTGCTAAGCTTACGTGAACGAACTCAAACAATGTTGAAGTCTCATCGCATACAATCTATGTTTCAACCAAATGTTGGTGATATTGTTTTAATAAAAGATGAGATACCAAGGGGATCGTGGAAACTAGGGCACATTTCTAAACTGGTAATTTCAAAGGATGGCGAATGTCGTTCTGCTAAGGTGAAATTAGCGAGTGGAAATACAATTGGGAGACCTCTTAATCAACTTTATCCTGTCGAAGTCTCTGGGGAGAGAACAAACGAACAAAAAAAGGATACAAACATTCAATAATATAGGTCCGAACATCCAGTTCTAGAGACAGAGAAACGTACAAAACGAACAGCTGCAGTAAAAGCTAATGCTAAAATAAAAGATTTTTTATAAAAAGGATTTAGTATAAATGAAAAGATGAAACAAAAAGTGACAAAATTTGTAATTAATGCTTTCTGTAAAGTGTAAATAATGTTTATGAAGAATTTTATTGGATTTACTATATTCACTTACTTTATAATACTTATATTGTGCTTATATTATAGTACATAATTAATTTTTATGATAGTGGATGTTACAATTCAAAACGTTTGGATTTATTTAAAAAGAACTGGATGTTTAGTACTTGAATTTAGGACTTTATCATTACGCCATCTCACAAGTGACAATTATTTTGGAGTTCACATATGGTGATAAAATATAAAATTGAACTGTTTTAAATGACAGAGATAATATGTTTCGATAAATTTTATTCATATTTCATATTATTATGTCATTGTACCTTAGAGCGTTATATGCATTATATAATTCAATGTATATTCATTGTATCATACTTACATATTTCATATTACAACTTAAAAATCATTGTAAAGAGCCGAATTATAAAATATTTTGAACTTTTAATTTTAAACAAATTTGGAAAACTCTTTATCAATTTAGTTATAATGTAACATTTTGTCAATTTTGTCCTGGTGGGGAGTGTCGCTAATCGCGAGAGAAATTCTTTACAGGGCATTGTCCTAACATTTAATAGTTTTATTATCAAGCTTTAGATGTTTACATTTTGTTAATATCCAGAAACATAGTTATTTTTACCAGGACATTTCATTGGTTAATTGAGAAAAACTCATCACCATTTTTGGATGTAGCTTTTTGGTGTTTTTTGCACACGGCTCTAAAGATATTTACTTTGGGCGTTGCCTTGATTTTTTGAGAGTGAAAAAGAAACTTTTGTAGAAGTAACATCTAAAAAGTAATAAGAACAAAAGAGAAGAAAAATAATGTTAAAATTTTGGATAATTAAAAATATAGAACTGTTAAAAACTGTTTAAAAGGTATAAAAATAAAAACTGTGAAAAGTTGAACTGTGTTAATTTTAATGTGGCGGAAAAACAGATAATATATCACGGGTCGCTACAACTTGTTGACTTTGATATTCTTGCCTTCTCTGAAACATGGCTGAACAATACAATATCGTCTGATGATCTTAAACTCTTTATCTACAAAACTCCTGAACGAAAAGATCGGATTGATGATTCTCATGGCGGAGTTATCCTCTATGTTCGAGAAAATCTGCATTATAAGAAGACATTACAACTTAGAACTTAAATAATTTGGAGTGTATCTGGATTGAATTGATTCCTGAAAAATAAACAAACATGTACTTTTCGGTCTATTTTATCGACCTCCTAATGCCCAAATTACAGTAAATAAGGTTGAAGACTCAATCGCTATTGCTATCGATACAAGTATTTCTGACATTATCCCTTACAGGTGACCTCAATTATGATGCATTAACCATAACTTCAAACAGAAAAATCAACTCAATTACACAACAATTTAATATGAGTCAACTTATTGACGAACCTACTCACTTTACCGAAACATCACAATCATTAATAGATCTCATATTTGTAACTAATATAAATAACATCGTAAAAGCTGGTGTTGGTGAACACTTTCTCAACCAAGAACATCGGTTCCATCTCCCAGTTTTTTTGTCTTCTTAAATTTAGAAAAACCCTCTCAACGTGGATTTTCAACGAAATATATGGGAATACAATCGAGGTGACTTTGATAAACTCCGGACAAGATCTACTAAATTATAACTGGCATACATGCACTCCACGCAGATATAGATACATATGCGGACATATAACAAATCAGATCATAAATATTGCAAAAATTAATATACCAAATACATGTAAGACCATCAGATGCTCCATGGATGACTAGTACAGTAAGAAGCCACATTAGAAAACGAAAAAGCATTTACAGAAAAGCAAAACAAACACAGTCTTTACATCATTGGCAAAAATTCCGACAACTTAGAAATGAAACTATTTTATTAATTCGCGAAGCTAAATCAAATTATTATTGCAAATTATCGGATAAACTCAAAAGAGGATCATTATCGTCTAAAGACTGGTGGAAAACGTTAAAATCATTTATATCATCACAACAAATAACACCCAATTCCCCCATTACAAAATCCAGAAACACTCGAACTTAAACTTTACAGATGAAAACAAAGCAAATTTATTAACGACTATTTTATTAAACAAACACTCATTGAAGATTCAAATAAGCATGTACCTGATCTTGGTCCATCAATGACAACAACTTCAATATCTGAAATTACACTATCTGAAACTGAAACAGAAAAATGTCCTAAGATCATTAAATATTGAAAAAGCATCCGGTCCTGATGGTATCAGTAATAGAATTCTACGCGAAGCGTCACATGAACTCTCTCAACCTCTTTGTGATTTGTTTAATGCCTCACTTCTTCGTCGTAAAGTACCATCGACATGGAAAGTAGCTCATGTATCTGCAATTTTTAAAAAAGGTGACTCCTCTCTTCCAAATAATTACCGCCCTATCTCTCTCTTCTTCATACAATGGAAAAAGTTTTTGAGCGGCTAATATTCAAACATCTTTTCAACCATCTCCAAGCTAACAACTTTCTTACTCCTGTTCAATCCGGCTTTATTCCTGGCGACTCTACTGTTAATCAACTTGTTTTTTATCTATGATACACTGTGCAAAGCACTTGACAATGGTCTAGAAAGCTCGGGTTATTTTCTTTGATATCAGTAAAGCATTCGATAAAGTCCTGGCATAAAGGTATACTTTCAAAACTCAAATATGCAGGTGTTTCCGGCAGCCTCCTCGAAAGGTTTACTAACTATCTCACTAATAGGCGTCAACGTGTAGTTATATCTAATTCAAAATCATCTTGCGGTACTCTTTCAGCTGGAGTACCACAAGGTTCTATTCTTGCCCTCTGCTATTCCTTATTTTCATAAATGATATTGTTCTAGATTTCCAATCATCTGTCAACCTTTTTTGCTGATGATACAAGTCTCTATATTATTATAGAAATTCCACTAGTCGCAGCTCAACAGTTACAAACAGATATACAGACAATCACAACATGGGCAGACAATTGACTTGTCACATTCAACCCATCAAAAGACAGAATCACTTATTGTATCTAGGGAAACATAACGCAAACCACCCTTCTTTTATATGCTCAATCAAAATATACCAGAAGTTAACGATCATAAACACCTAGGAATTATTCTCTCTAATAACTGTAATTGGCATTCACACATTGAATATATAACCAAAAGGCTTGGAAGCGCGTCAATATAATGCGAAAGTTGAAATATTCTTTGGACAGACAATCTCTTGAGATAATTTACACTTCATTCATTCGTCCTATTCTTGAATACGCAGACGTCAATTGGGGAAATGCTTTTCAATATGAACTCGAAAGCTTAGATAAGATTCAGAAAGAATGTGCTAGGATTGCTTCAGGTGCGACAAGATTAGTTTCTATCGAAAACCTTATTCAAGAACTTAATTGGGAAACATTAGAACAAAGACGGTATAATCACCGATTAATTCTGTTTTATAAAATGCATAACAATTTGACTCCCGACTTTCTCTCTTCCTTAATTCCTGATCAACTAATACAAGGTATAATTTACGTAACTCTGATAATACTGCTGGAATATATGCGCGAAACTTCTTTATACTACAACTCCTTTCTTCCTCTACTATACGCGATTGGAACAACTTTACCAAACCGAAGTTCGGAACTTACCAACACTTTCATCATTCAAGAACTTCTTAACACGTAACAGGAAACGCACACCAAAATACTACTATTCTGGTAACAGAAAATTACAGGTTCTCCATACACGTCTTCGCACAAAATGCAGTTTCTTTAAATTATCATCTGTTCCTAAGAAACATATCACCCTCACCTTTATGTGAATGTGGTCAAGTCGAAAGCAACTATCACTTCTTCTTTGAATGTTATCGCTACAACTTGTACCGAAATGAATTATTTATTAATATTCAAGCTTTTGATATCAATCTCGATATTCTTCTCTTTGGAAACCCTGGCCTATCAGATGATGATAATTCAACAATATTCTCTAACGTGCAGTCTTTTATAGCAAAAACTAAAAGATTCTTTTAACGATTTAACACATAACAAATAATTATGAAGACTCTCTTTCCCCTTTTTCTCTTTTGAATTACTACTTCTTTCATACTCCATATATATTTGTTTCTATTATACGTTTGGTAATATATATTTTTCTCAGAAAAGTTTACATCACCAGTTCGACACCGATATATATAACAACTAAACGGAGAAGAATTCTATAAGACTTAGTCTTTCGTTCTAATCCTCTTCTTTGAATATTGTCAAATTTTGTATGTGTATATATTTCAAATGTTATTATGTACATATTCTGAGAATAAATATGTTTAAACTAAAAAAAAAAACTATTAACTTTGGTCATTCTTTCTTATGTTCAGGTTAGCAACTGATAGAGCTAGTTTTTGCTATGATTTATTATTATTATTATTATTGTTATTATTATTATTATTTATTTGCTTTATTGGCTTTATTTGCTTACTGAGTAAATTAAGATTTTTTAAATTCTTATTTGAGCTTCGAATTCAGTAGTGGATTCATATCCAATTATTTTTGATGAATTGTTTATTTATTCAAGATTTCTCATAACAGACGGTATTATCAGCTTTTTTGTCTACATTTAATTTGTTCATTTCTCTTTTCTCTGAGTTCGTTGATATCGAGTTTCTTGAATTGTTCCGAAGATTGTAGATAGCTTGAACCGAATTCTCAAGTGACAATGATCCATTTTGTTTGATTTACTGACGTTTTTACGCCAAAGACATAAATTTCATTTTAATCTCTATCTTCTTTGATCTTTGTTTCAGTACTTTCAGTATAACATACGAGGATTGTCCCAGAATATTTTAGAGAATATAAGTTTTTCTTCAACCAATGTCCAATTTTTTTTTAATAAAGTTGCAAAAAAATGAAATTTAACCTTTTTTAAAATTAAAGGGGCATTATTAAAAAAAAACACATTTAAAAGGGATTTTCATTTAAAAGGTCAAAATAACCAAAGCCCCACCCACAAAAAAATTTTTGACTTTGTATAAGTTTTTAAATTAAGGGCCCTTAATTTCCCTTAAAATGATTTTTTTTAAGCAAAAAACTTCAAAAATTGGGCAAAACGTCATTTGATTTTTTACATATTCCCATAAAAAAACCTTTTGGGGCTATTCTTTAAAATGGGAAAAAAACGGGCCAAAAACAAATTTAAATGATGTTTCATGTAAGGGCATTTAATATTGCCCTAGTGCTCCCTCAAAGAAAAAATGAAAAGGCATCTGACAAATTTCCCAATTTTTTAACGAACATGAAGACATCAGAACTAAAACCGGAATACCCCTACCGCGTAAGTAAACAAAAGGAGACTATCATATTGTACCAAATTACCACACTTCATCATAAATCACAGGAGGTTTAGCCAGAACTGGATATGTGAGATTTAAAAAGTTCCCTCACGCAGTACAAACACGATAAATCGCCCTTAGACATTGCATCGTTCCCCTTTTTGAAATCGTAAACGTGCGGTTTAACAATATAGAATTCAATAAAGAATAGTTTGCTTAAGACATGACGATGTCGACGGGTATGTATATGTAGCTTTATTTAAATCCCGACAATTTGGGAAATTTTTAATGTATGCATATACACGCCGATAAGCTGTCTGTACTAATCATTTACTGGCTTAATTATTTATGTTATGCATTCTTTTTAAGACACTCATCGAATATTTTTCTATTCAGACCTACTTTCACAGCAGTTTCCTCTGAACCAATCATTATCTGCGAATGTATGTTATACGTGTTATTCAGTTTAATTTGCGTTGTTTCTGATTTGATCTTTTACAATTACATGACAACAACAGTGGACAACAGCAGAAACTGTTGTCTATACCCTTGCACTCATCTTTCTTCAGTTGATGCCTTGTATCAATATATATATAGTATTACATTCATAATACTACTATTGAATGATTTAAATTTGCCATTGCCTGCAATAACTCTCACATCTTAAAATCTTGAAGCATTAATCATAATAAAATTACATGAAAATTGATTGCATATTCTGTTTGATTGAGTCTGTACATGAGATATTGTAAAAAAAACATCCTTCACGCCTCTTAGCACCGGCTTATAACACATTACTCTTTAGGTAATTTTTCTACATTTCTTTGTTGGGTTTTGGATAATTTTGACGTTAAGAAATTATGAAGTTGTCCTAATTAGATCAGAAAATAGGTTATTAAGGTCAGAAAATAGATAGACTATAACGTGTAATTTTAATTTGTTTATTGCTTATTTTGCCAGAATAACATGTCATTTGTGTAATTTAAAAGCTTTATTGTTTATCTTATTTTTTTAATTAAGTTGATTCTTCTTTCTTTGTTCCTTCCTAAGTTCCTTCCTTGATCCAAAAACGGTGCCATTACCATAAGCTTCCCGACATAAGCACATTCTTTAATATGTTCGTTTAATGTGGTAAATATATATTTCCGGTCCTTAGAGATCTTTCAACACGATATTACTGTTGTCTTTGTGGTACGTTAAGTTCTTTCTATTTTGCTCCGTCTGCTTGATTTAAGAACTGATTAAGTGTCTTTAAATCAGCAAAAATCAAATTCAAAGGCATTTCAGTTTATCTTGTTTTAAATGATTCTGATATCATACCCAAAGAAATACATTATATGAAACAGTTTGCATATGTTTATTAATAAATTCTACATTATATCATTATATAAACAGACAGCACGGTATTATTAAACTGTATGAAATTTACTCATTACGTTTGCAAGGAATATTACAAAGCACATATTTATTTTTATTTTTAAGGTGATACAAATTTTTTTCAAGGTTATTCACTTTAACTTAAAGGATAATAAGGTCAGAACTTTAAATATCTTTAAAAGTGAAAACTACAAATAAGAATCATTTCAGGTTAGACACATCATGGAAATGGTATATACTATGTTTAATCAAGAAAGTAATCAATATAACTTTATAAATTTGTAAGAACGTTTCAGATAATCTAAAGGCAACACTAAGTTTGAATATGTTTCTTAATTTTCATTGAGTAAAATTATGTAACACATTTCTGTTAAGAGTTTCAGGGTGATAAAGAAACACACTTAGTAGAATGTATATGACTTCGTCGAAGAAGATTTGTAACGTTCATAAACTCCAGACGCTATTGGGCCAAAAATGGGAATTAAGCTCAGCATTGTTTTCAAAACTGTTTCTTTCATTGGTGGTTTTTCATGTTCAGCTTGAAGAGAGGCCTTGTCAAGCTGTAGCTTTAAATCTTCAATTTGCTTTTCAAGATTCCCTTCTTTAATTTTCCAATACAAAGCCATTTCAGCATACTTTTTCTTTAATTCGTTCTCCTCTTTTTCTCTTTCATCGGAGAGTTCTTGTTTAAATTCGGTTAGCGCTTTTTGCTCTGTCTGTCTTTTCTGTTCGACATGTCCTTCCAGCTCTTTCTTTTCCTGATCAAACTTTTCTTTGATCTCTTGTACTTTAGCTACATGAATACATATAATTTAAAAAATGAAACGTGGGTAAGGCATTTTTAAATATTTCATTTAAAATCAGCAGGAAATATCAAAATACGATGGAGACTGACTGTTTGTATTCATATTTTCAAAATGTATCACTTAACTGTACGTTTTGTAAGTTTTTTAATCAATGTCATTTTCTCATACACACCATAATTTCAAAGTGCGTCATATCATAATGTTTAAGATAATTTAAAATTTCATCCGGTCCTGTAGCCTATTATTTCTTTGCATTAAATATACCTAGCTATGGAAACATTAATTAGAGAAGATTCAAAAACTGCTACATACCATTTATTTCTGATACACTCAAATTATCCTTCTCCAGTATTTCCTTGTCTAGCTTTCGATATCTCCTTTCAAAATCAAGAGCACACATGTGTAGCTAAAATAAAAATGAAGTTTTACTCGTTTGACTACATTGAATTGTTCATGGTGTATTACCAGTGTCACATTCGATCAAATCGAGCCAGTGTAACATTAAATTTTAAACATTTTAAAGGACACACATGCAAAATTTTCTTTTTTTCGATTTCAATTTTTCTTTCAATATTCTATAAATGTCATCGAAATGAATACTTTAAGCAGTCACAGGAACACAACTTTTATCCTTATAAAGAATTAAATGGTGGTTTCCTAACTTGATCCACGTGGGTCAGGTAAGAGCATTTAGATTTCACTATAGTTGTTATAGATAACTGTGTAAACGTTAAAGTCAAATGAATGACTAAAGACTTATTTCAATCTAACAATATCCACAATATCTGTAATTGTAATTTCAAGAGTTTTTTCAAGTTTCATTTCTTGTTTTAAAACTACTAGATGCCTCTGTCAATGTCTTTATTTCTTTCAACATATCGGGATATAATTACGCGTCATGCCCAGAATAGATAGGATTTATACAGAAATTCATGTAAGGACTTTAAAAAAAAAACAACATTTTAGCATGATTTGAGTAAAAAAGATCAATTTAATTTTTTGTCATTTATTTGCCTAAATATCCCTAAATGTAAACGGTTATGCTAAATGTCTTTTTTATTCGTATTGTTCGTTGATTGCTTATTTTATCGTATGATGCGGAAAAAAATCCTACGCATCAACACTCCAAACCTGTATTGAATAGCCAATACACACAGCTCACACAGATATTATTTCTAAAGTTTAAACCTTTGTTTGTAGTAGAAACGCTTTGAAGACACAAAATCTCTCCCATGCGCCACAAAAATGCTTTAACCGGAGTTTGTACGCCAAGCATTTGCCTCGAACTTTATCTACTGGTCAGGATAAGTAATCGTTACTGGGATTTTACTAATTTTCACAACAATTACCTCCCCTGATCAGTATAGAATATGTAGGAATATTGGAACTAACCACACATTCTTTAACAAAAACAGTGACAACATTGTCGCAATAATTGCCCGTCATAGAAGCTTTTGACAGAGATATGGGTATTAAAGATATGCATATATGAGATATTCTCTGGGCAATATCCGAAAAATATCTGGATATATCATCATCTCTAGTGATTATTGTATCTGAATTTTGACACCTATATGTATCCATGACCTTGGCAGCAAAGACCTAAATTTTGCACGCGACACCCCGCCTCGCAATAGTGAACATTTGTGCCAAGTTATATTGAAATCCCTCTATGCATTTAGAAGTTTTGATCCGAACAAGCATTTATCTACGACCTCTAAGTGTTATCTTGACCTTTGTCCTAGAGGCCTGGTTCATGCGCATGACACGGCTTCTGATAGTGGTGAACATTTGTATGAAATTCCGGAAAGAAAGTGATCCCTCGGAAGCATTAATCACAACAAAATAACATAAGATTTGCAGACTCGGTTTGATTCAGTCTGTACATGAGGGATAATGAATAAGTGCAACATCCCTCACACCCCCTAGCACCGGCATGAGCGGTACTCAATTTCTTAACACTTTATAGTGTTGGCATCAATGATCCCGAAGGACCAGAAAATATAACAACACTGAAGTGAAGTACGGGGCAACTTTTAACGGCTGCCACACGGCACTTGACACCTGCTGTTGTGAAGTACAAAATTCCGGAAACAAAGTGATCCCTCGGAAACATTAATGACAACAAAATAACATAAGAATTGCAGACTCAATTTGATTTAGTCTGTACATGAGGGATAATGAATAAGTGCAACATCCCTCACGCCCCTAGCACCGGCATGAGCGGTACTCAGTTCTCAACACTTTATAGTATTGGCATCAATGATCCCGAAGGACCAGAAAATATAACAACACTGAAGTGAAGTACGGGGCAACTTTTAACGGCTGCCACACGGCACTTGACACTTGCTGTTGCGAAGTACAAAATTCCGGAAACAAAGTGATCCCTCGGAAGCATTAATCACAACAAAATAACATAAGAATTGTAGACTCGGTTTGAGTTAGTCTGTACATGAGAGATAATGAATAAGTGCAACATCCCTCACGCCCCCTAGCACCGGCTGAAATCTGAAGTTTCATAAGAATCCCTCCATATGTGTAAGAGATATGCTCTGGACAAAATCTTTATATTTCATCATCTTTAGTGGCCTTGACAATCATCTTTAGTGGCCTTGACTTTGCATATATTAACATAAATTACATGTTTCACACCAGTAGTCATGATAATGACCATTTGTGTTTCAATCCCTCAAGAAATGATGACTTTATGGTCCCAATACACATTTTCTTCTTTTATCTGAATTTTGACCCCTATGTTTGACCTTGAACTTGGCTGCAGAGTCCTCAATTTTGAACGCGACCCTTCACCTCACAATAGTGAACATTTGTGCTCATTTATATTGAAATTCCTCTATGATGGTAGAAGCTTTACTTCGGACAACCGTTTTTCAAGTGTGACCTTGACCTTTGACCTAGAGGCCTTGTTCATGCACACGACACGGCTTCTCATAGTGGTTAATATTTCTATGAAGTTTCATTAAAATTCCTCCATGGGTGTAGGAGATATGCTTCGGACAAAAATCGGACGCCGCTCACGCAGCCGCGCGCCCGCAAGGGGGGAAACTATAATAAAACTCGTTTTTCAAACGGGCGTATAAAAACTGTAACTAACACAAACCCAACTATAATAATGAACGTGGCGACTATAACTGAGGATAAATATAGGAAAACACAATCCCTAAAGAAGGCCTATAACGCTAGTTATGAAACAATTTAGCCTTACATAAACAAATGGACAGACTGACTTATGTACTATAAAAATCACTTCAGTGCAAAAAGGTCCATAAACAGAACGATTTTGCTATTGCATTTATTTAAGACGTCAGCTCGATAAATTATTTTCATTTCATGACTTTGTGTGACCTCACGGTGTGTGACCTCACGGAAATGGGAATGTTCTCGGCCAAAAAATAAAACCAATAAAATAATGCTATTAGTCACCTTAACTATATATATATTTGTATATATTTTGAAAACCTGTGGAAAGGTAAAAACTTAGAAGGACTCCACCGAGACATGATACGACAGACTTTAAGTATTTTCTAGATTTGTGAACCATTAGATGTAGGTCTGGAAAAATAAATTGGTGCAAATTTTCAAATGATTCCCTTGTCCTTTTCTCCATAGAAATGATTTGTATTGTGCAAAACGACCCAAAAGTAATAGGTGTTGTATACACTTACGGCAGATTTTCAACTTAATTTTGAGGATATTCTTTTTTTATTCACTGATTTTCCAATTGTTAGTGCTTTACTTGATCCATGTAAGAATTTCAACCTTTAATGTTAAATGCTATTTTCCTGTATGAGCTCCTTAAAAAAGAATTAAGTTTTGCGACTCTATTTCTTAAAAACGAGTATTTAGGCAGAAAACACTGCAACTATAATTCTACTCACTAAGTCTGAGTCAGCTTCAGGTAATTGTTGTCTGAGATGTCTTCGTAAGCTTGCAAAGTCACCGTTGTACACTTTGTATCCCCCTTTGTTAAAGTATTCTCCGTTATCAACTTTTGGTTTTATTCTAATGTTGTACATATTCTGCAGTATCTTCAAAGAAGTCTCTTGAATAAACAACTTGTTCTTCCCTTCAATTCTTCTCTTAACAGAATCCATTTCTCTCTGGAAAAAAAGGAATCATATAATATCATTAAATGTAAGATTAACTTTTATAAATAAAACATATAAAATAACGTTGTTATTATAAATAATCAATGCAAAACTCCTTTTATGAAAATTAAAACATTAAAAAAGAGATTGGCATACAATTTTTATACATTGTAAATAAAACTCTTTTAAATACAGATTTATTTACTATAAATTAAAATAATTATAAATATGTTAAAATAAATCATTACATTCATTTATTAACTTAAAAGAAAGACAAAATTAAGCACAATTGCTTTGCACTATTATTTAGAAGATTGCTTCATTCATATTAGCATATTTTTCTTTGATCTTATTTGAGATTTTATCTGTATTTGTTTTTATTTGTCAAGAAATGCGACAAGAGATGCAGGCAAGTTCAGAATGCAAAATTGCAAATACGTGTGTACACATTTATTTTAATATGAATTAAATATGAAAAACAATATCAACAAGGAAGGGTGACATTCAACGAATACACCCCCCCCCAGCACAGGACCACCAGTAAGGAGCCCAGCAAGACTTAAAACCTCGGACGAGATGATGTCATTATTTATTTTACAAAATAAGAAACCATAAAAATGGTGAGGCGTTTTTAGACTATTTCAACTGATTTTTTTTCTTTAACAACACCTAAATACCTCTGCTTGTTTTTCAAATAATTTCTTATCATCCAGTACAGCAATTTGTCGAAATATTTTAAGAGAAGCCTTTTGGATGTGTTTGTACTTCAACTCAAAATCACCGGGCAAAGGTAGTCCAAGGGATTCTATTTGGTCTGTAAACATCTCTACGGCCGTATGCATAGCAATACGGTTCTCTTTTTCAGACACATTGGTCAAAGTATCGTCTATACACGGCAGTTCTCCATTTTTGATTGCTCTCGTATATTCTTCAACCAGATGTGAAAACACTGAAAGCATATTGATTTAACAAGAATAACTGAAATAAAAAAGAAATATTGATTATCTAATAACTTGGTTTGTTGAAAAGGACTGCAAACTCATAATGGATAATGAAATGCATTTTACATCTCCAGATGATGTCTAGACACACGTTTACTAAGGTTTATGTATTTGCTGCGCATCCATTTTAGTTTTTGAGCTGAGCAGACGCAATAAAACCGGTTACGCGATTGATAATTGTTTTCATAGTTTCATTACATTTGAGGTACTACCCGTTCAGAAGATTAATAGTCATAAAAGCAGGTGTTTTATTCTTTGATACGTTGTTCCGTACTTCCACTATAGTTTTATATATATATTTTTGGTCCTTCGGGATAGTTGATTGAAATACTTTAAGTGCTGTTGATTGAATACCGCTTCCACGGAAAATGCGTAAAAGACATTGCAATAACATCTGGTGCTTAAACTCAATAAAACCGGGTAAGCAATTTTCAATAACTTATTTATTTATTTAATTTTTATAGATCTCTCCTTACTTGATGCGTTTTATATAAAGACTAAGTATTTTTATTGTTCGCTTTTTACCTAGTATATATTGATATTTGAATTTTGAGAAGAGGAATTTACCTTCAGAAGTTGAAATACAAATTATAATAAACAAGCAATTATCAAAGTATTGCAAGCAATCCATAAGTCCCCTACCGGTAAGAGCCCAAGCAACATTCTGAAGGGCCATTGGCCATTCACTTAGGTTCCTATTTTAAGTAAATTTGTTGAAAAAGATCTTTAAAAGTGATCACAGGAAACATTTTTTATGTACAGACAGACGGACTGAAGGACACTCTAAAGTTATTTTTTAAACATCCCTGTTATCAAAATATAACATTTTTAAAATCCTATCATGATTGAAGAAGTTGGAGTAAAAATAACCAATTTCTCAAAAAAAAGTCTAAGTTCAAAAGGGGCATAATTCTGGAAATAGTCTTGCCAGAGTATTGAACACTCACATATGTTGAGTGACAATAAGAAACATTTATATGAAGTTTGAAGTAGATACATTCAGAAAAAAAAGTTATTAAAAAAAAACAATGTTTTTTTCATGAACATTTTAAGTTCAAGGGAGGTAATTCTGATAAATTTTGTGCTAGAGTTGTAAACCTTGTCACATATGATGTGGTTGATGACAAGCAACTTATATTTAAAGTTTGAAGAACATACCTTAAGAAATAAAGAACTTATAGTGAAAAAACTTGAAAACTAGAACCAGAAATCTTGAAATTCAGTCTATTTGTTGCCATAGCAACCAGAATTTTCAACATAGGAAGATAAGAAAAGGATGTGCATAATTTCCATACCGCCATCTACCCATATGTCAAGTTTCGTAAACATATTTTCAGTACTTTTTGTGTTATCACTGGATCCAGGTCATGTGTAAAATTTGCCATATTTTCAGTCTATTTGTTGCCATAGCAACCAGAATTTTCAACATAGGAAGATAAGAAAAGGATGTGCATAATTTCCATACCGCCATCTACCCATATGTCAAGTTTCGTAAACATATTTTCAGTACTTTTTGTGTTATCACTGGATCCAGGTTATGTGTAAAATTTGCCATATTTTCAGTCTATTTGTTGCCATAGCAAGCAGAATTTTCAACATAGGAAGAAAAGAAAAAGACGTGCATAATCTCCATACTGCCATCTATCCATATATTAAGTTTCATAAAAATATTTTCAGTACTTTTTGCGTTATCGCGGGATCCAGTTTATGTGTTAAATTTGTCATATTTTCAGTCTATTTGTTGACATAGCAACCAGAATTTTCAACATAGGAAGAAAGGAAAAAGACGTGCATAATCTCCATACTGCCATCTATCCATACATCAAGTTTCATTAAAATATTTTCAGTACTTTTTGCGTTATCGCGGGATCCAGTTTTGCGGACGGACGGACGGACAGACGGACGGACGGACTGACGGACAGACAGACGGACGGAGGGTAAACCTAAAGTCCCCTCCGGTAAACCGGTAGGGGACTAATAACATACTCCTTCCATTTATTAGTGATCCATCCATGAGAGTCTTTGGTTTACAATTATATATGTGCTTTAAGAATAGTTCTGTATCATTGAGGAAGTCCTTATTAAGATCCCTTTCTTCAAGTTGCTCAAGACGCGCAAGATCATTTCTACTAGTAGCAGGTCTGTCAAAGATGAAACAGGATCGATGTTCAAAATGATGCTTTACTGACAACCTCAAAGCATTGTATTT
The DNA here is from genome assembly GCF_026571515.1 of Ruditapes philippinarum. Lineage (NCBI taxonomy): Eukaryota > Metazoa > Mollusca > Bivalvia > Venerida > Veneridae > Ruditapes > Ruditapes philippinarum. The sequence goes on from NW_026863019.1 coordinate 87,929, forward strand.
CTTTGCTTTCGGGTCAGTTTCCTTCTTCATCTTCAAACATTTTTCAAAATAATGATCAGGAGATTCATCGTTCATTCCTAAGGTGAAGTCTCGGAGGCATAAAACAAAAGAAGGAAAAAAGAAGCCAATATCGGGTGAAAATTGGGCATTTTCAGTGAACCATGTCCTGCTCAAAACAACTTTCTTTGCAATTTTTGTCACAAAACTTGTTTAATGTTAAAGAATTGAATACAACATGAGTGCTATCATATAGACGGTTACTTAAAAGCACATTATTTTGTCAAATTAACATAGCAATATATGTAGATCTTGGTGATTTGAAACAATTGGACTAGGCGGACTTTATATCAAGCGATATCATTTTGAATATATCTGAGCGTATCTTTTTGTGGTGGACTTAAAGCGCTCAATCCCTTCAATAGTGTCACATCTTATAAAATAAACCATAAAATATATGTTTATGAGGGCAGATTTAAGTTAAGGAAACCATGGATTTTGTAAAATAGAGAAAAACGTTATCACTAAAAAACGTCCTAAACGGAATACTGAAAGGCTAGGTTTAATTGAGTCTGTTCATTTCAGATATGATATAATCAATGTCTTATTCGATTGATTAGATTATATTATATTGCTTAGAATGTCAATGTTTATAAAACATTTTTAAATTAAAACAGGACTTAGGATCATTTGCCTTCATCGAGAATCAAAAAGTCCTTTCGATTAATTAGGTAAATCTAGTTAAAATCCTAAATTTCCATTGCATTGTATTTGTATTGGTATTTAATCATCAAATAAGATTTTGCAGAATAAAATGATTATAGATAATTATTTCGAAAAAGGATACGAAAGACTTTTCAGCATATGGTCGGTAATGACTCCGAACATGTTATAAACAAATGTTGAACTCAATAATGTAGCAAGGCAAAGGATGTTATTGTCGTTGTCTTCGTCACCCTTAAAAATAAATATAACTGAATAAGTTATGCAATTTACAGTTAACAGTTTGGTTAGAATGACAATAAGATACTTATGCAATTAACTTTATGTGTTCATTAAATTCGGATTTTTGTTAACAATACAATAAGTTTCAGTTTGTTCAATAATGCAATTTACTTTACAATAGAGAAAAAATGAATCCCTAAAAAGTCCAAAACGCCCAAACGGGAAGTGTTGCTTAGTTTAATTCAGCATGTTCACAGACAGATCTTGTAAATGATAACTTCTGTCCACACCCCTAGCACCGATTTAAAAGGAGAATACAACATGGTAATATTGAAATTTTGAATTTGAAACATTCGCAGCAAAAACTGTTCATTCTTTAGTTTCTTTAAGCTGTTTTTCTCCAGATGGAGTAAAATATTTTATTAAATTCAAACTTAAAATATGTACTAAGGCTTAAAGAAAAGTGAACATATTCAATATAAGTAATACTTTACATATTATGTGCAAGAAATGGCTGATTTTGCCGTATATACGACATTGCCATATTTATACTGCCTTTGTTACGATTTGACGTTTGTAAATATGGAAACATGCTGATTTAATAATTTATTCATTAAATATATAGTGTAGTTGTTTCAAAGATAGAACAGTTTTATTGCTCGTCTAATAACAATGATTGAAACCTTATCGACATCACCAATTCCTTCCGTATCGATCAACATCAAAATTTCTTGAGGTCGTTCCGGGTGTTCCAAACACCAAACCCATAAACCCTTTGTTTTTGCTTCAATAGTACCACCTAAGGGAAAACCTTAGAGAAATAGAAATGAAATTTAAGAAAATATTATTGCAAAAAGTGAAAATGATTTAAACTTTTATCATCCTTCTATGCAGGATTTGTGTATGCAAATTCAACCTAAAATTTGGGAGCCAAGATAAACCTAAAGTGTCATTTGAATGATACATCAGTTCTTTCATTTTAAATATATGTTGATAAACATTCATCTTTAAAACTAAAATCATTTCATGATACAATAGGCATAATGCGGCCGACTTTTAAGCTTGTTGACAAAAATGATAAATTGTGTAAAACAATGTTTTGATAACTTTGGTCGTCAGTTTCTGTCTGAACAGTAAAATTTGCAAGTAAACTATTTTTACCTTGTTTACGTCCTGCCAACTTGTAAAGTAAGTAAGACTTGCCGGTTCTGTATGGACCTGCTATTGCTATTACATTAACAGTATTATCAATAGTCGATATTTCTTGCAGGACATCTTCAACCACGGCTAAAGTCTCATTACCATCATTCCTTATCAGACACATCGGTTGTTTAAAAACGCTTAGTTTGCCATATTTCATCCTGAAATTTTAAATACGAAGTAAAAAACAAAGTGTAATAATTCAAAATTAAGCAATTTAGAATTGTGAAGGAAAGTGATGAATTTTGAGTTAATTGTCTGTTCATACGTCACTCTTTCAATCTGGAGCTCTATCCGATGAAATACACTGATGACTGGATTGCACTGTTAGGCGAAAAGCATGGTCAACGTTGGATAGATCTCTTGTGATCAAACTGATGTTGTAAAATTCCGAAAACAGAAACTGTTTTCTAAGGTGGCACAAAGGTGACATATGTGTGTTTTATTTATCTCGTGGCCACGAGTTACTAAGTCGTGGCCTGGAGATAGTTGAGCCGTGAGAACGAGATGATATGTCGTGGCCACGAGTAATGAAGTCGTGGGCACAAGATAATTTAGTCGTTGGAACGAGATACTATGTCGCGGCCACGAGATACTTTGTCTAGGCCATGAGTAAATAAGTCATGGCCACGAGATGATTAAGTCGTGGGAACGTGATACTATGTTGTGGCCACGAGTTACTAAGTCGTGGCCACGAGATATTTAAGTCGTGCGCACGAGATAAATAACCTATCAGATTACACTATTTATATGAATTGTCCTCATTAACTAGAAATGTGTAACAAGGATGCCCAAACTTCACCTGCCTTTAAAAGTGCCATTTATACAAGTTATTGATTGGACAATGATTTTACATTTAGCGTCATTGTCACCCTGATTCTTTAGCCAATGGCCTCAAAATTATTATGTGTCATCTACTGATCAGGTGCTTTCTAGGCTATATAAACCATGACTTATTCCTTCTAAATCATTCACCAGACAAGGATTTTACACGAAGTGTCATGTTTACCTTTAATTTTTCCTTGGCCTCAAACATCCATATAGGCTACCTACTTTCCATGGGCATTGACCATACCAAATAAAATAAACCAGGACTAATTCTTTCTCAAGTTATCGTATAAACAAGGTTGTCCGTACAAACTGACCAATTCTATAATAAGTTGTCCCCACAAAGGTCTATAACTTAGTCAAAATTATTGTCTGATTAATGGGCCTTAGACGTTGACTTTCTAATATCATCATAAAGACATGTATTAAGTTTAAAATGAACACTACAGTATTTTCAAAGTAAATTGTTGCATGTAAAACTTTAAACATATTTTTTTTAAGTTTCAAAAATTCATATTGTAATCTGATTGGTTATTTATCTCGTGCGCACGACTTAGTAATCTCGTTCCCACGACTTAGTAACTCGTGGCCACGACAAAGTATCTCGTGGCCACGACATAGTATCTCGTTCCACGACTTAACTATCTCGTGGCCACGACTTATTAACTCGTGGTCACGACATAGTATCTCGTCACAACGACATAGTATCTTGTTCCCACGACTTAATTATCTCGTGACCACGACTTAGTAACTCGTGGCCACGACATAGTACCTCGTTCCCACGACTTAACTATGTCATGGCAACGACATAGTATCTCCTGCGCACGGGATTAATAAAACACACATGTCATCTTTGTGCCACCATAGTATTCTCCTATTGGGCATAGTAATTCTTTTAATAAGAGACCTTAATCCGCTTTTCACGTTATTGTTACATTGTTAAACACAGCAGATGTTTCCAAATTTAAAATATCTTCCCATGTAAAATATTAAATTATGCTTAAACCGGTGCTAAGGACGGGGGACAATATAATATACAGCTTCCAATACCGTACATGAACAGGCTATCAAACCTGTAACAATTTCAATTAAGCCCCTTTTTATGTTCTTTAATCTTATTGCCAACAGAAATATCACCAAAATAAAAGGAGGAAATTCCAATTTGGCTTTCACACAGCACTTTAAAGGTATTGTTGAAGTATTGATCAACTACTAATGAATTGGTTCATTCATTCAAAAGCAATAGGAGTTGTCTGCTTGTTTAGGCCTACGATTTAAATAAGAATATGTATCTGTATGTCATGAACGGTTAAATTTAAAATGTTGCAGGCTTTGTATTTATCAAGCTTTTTTATGGAAGGTTTTAGGACATACAAAATTAAGGTACCGGCCACGACCTCCAGCATCAGCTTAAGAAGTATTCAACAATGGTGAAATTTTGAATCTAGAAACATTCGCGGTTGTGTTCATACTTTAAAAACCATCAATGTGACATGTCGGTATGACTTGTTTGAAGTGGCTTTAAATACCAAAGTTTAATAATGCGCTTGGGTCATTAACGAGTAAAAAACAAGGGAAACTAAACAAAATGGACTTTCGAGATGGGATCAAAGCAAAAACAAGTCACTCATACATGTTTCATCATTGATGGCATTAAGTTTTTATCATTTTCAATTTAAGAGGAATTTTATTTTGTTGGAAATTTAGCTTCATGGTGCAGTTACTATCATGAAGATTTTCACTGTATTATTCGTTATTTAAATCATAAATATCTTAAATAAATCCTCATTAATCTTACTGTTGCAATATTTTGAAGTAGAAATCAAATTCCTACCTGATATTTACAGAGCTCTTTAATGTTGGTTCCTGCTTTTCGGCTGCCAAACTCCAACCTTTGAATAAAGCATAACATTCTTATATTTTCCTTAATATGAGGAGAACGCCAAAAGCACTGTCTGGCGTATTTATAAATAAGAATAAAAATATTTGCATATGTTAATATAGAAAGTTATCAGAAGTGAAAACAGTCATTGACAAACGGCTGAACAGTAGAGAAAACGTTTCAAACCTTACAAAAACTTATTGGAACCGGTTTGAATATATTAACATTATAATAAATATACTTATCCAGAATCTCGTATCCAAACATTTGATTTTACTGAATCACTGCAGATTTGCCCAGCAATCGATACTTCACCACAGTCTGAGGACAGACTTTGGTCGTTTTCTTCTCCCTATATATAAACACACAGAAAGAACTAAATATTTCTCCAAGAGGTGTTTTAAATGAGGTTATAAAAGGTACAATATTTGGCTAATCCTTTTGCCTTCTTTCGATCTTCTACAAGCCATGCTACATTTAGACCCAATTATTGTTTTTATGTGTCTGTTTCTTAAATGAATACCATGAAACCTTAAAAGTTATCTTGCACGTGCGACAGACGTACAACCCAATTTCAATTCCACCTTCTGATTTTATCCGCGAACATTTCATAAGGTATACTATTAATACTTTTGATTAAGAAAGCAAATCAAAATACCAAATAGCATAAATATAAGCAGCTTTTAGATAATTGGTAATGAAAGAATCAGAACACAAACAATTCTGTATATTTTTATGATTCAAATTAGTACATTTTTGATGTAATATACAAAGTGTGTATTGTAAGTATTTCATTAATATTTTCAATTTTCTGTACCTCCCTATCACTTGACATCTTTCGTGAACTTTCGCTTCTGTCAACCATCTTAACGTTCTCTATGCTCAATTGTGACCTGAATTATTTATGCTATTTCTTCATGAACGTAAATAAAACTGTTAAATAATATATACATGTATATACTACATTCAAAATAAACATGTATTGAATGTGTGATATTACCTCAAAAGCATAATTGGTTAACCCAATCTTTAAAATATTATAGAAATAGTATTACTGTCTCGTTTGAATTATAGTCCCAGTATATTTGGAACATTATCTACATTTATTCAATAAAAAGAGCGATAGTAAAAATCACCGCCTAATTTATACCCTAAATTAATCACTTAGACGTCGGAATGAGTGCCCTTACGCTAAACCTTCAACTGTATACGCCATTGCTGAATTGTAAACCCTTTCTAAAGGTAGACCATGGGTAATGCATTACCTTCACTTTGAAGAGTATTCAAATGGGCTAGAATCACTTGTCAACTAAATTGAAATTGCGGGGCGTGGATTCAATGTATCTCTTAGATCCCTTATGGAAGAAAAAAGTGTTTGATTTTATTTATGAAATTATTGTAGGTTTTTATTTGCTAAAAAATGCCAAATTTAATAGCAAATATGATACCAGATATTTTCAAAGTTTAATAGAAAAAAAACTACAGGGTAAATGTATTTTATTTTTCGCATGCTCAACCAATATACCTTTAAGAAAATTTAGACAAACTTTGAAAGAAAAAAAAACAATTTTCAAATTTAGCATTAACTATAATGTACAGTAAGTAACAAAGATGAAAATTAAAATCAAAAATATAATGTATGTGTTGATAATTAATGTTTATTTTGAATCTGGAGAAAATCCATGAAGAAATAAGAAAGTTAAAGAATGAATAAAAAAATCACAGTTTAAGAAGGAGATAATTCTGGAAATATGGATCTAGATTTATAAACCTTGTCATGTTATTATGATGTGGGATTTTAAAGTAAATCCTATAAGGAATAAAGAAGTTGGAGTAAAAAATACCAATTTCTCGAAAAACATCTAAGTTCAAGGGGGACATAATTCTAGAAATAGTCTTGCTAGAGTATTGAACCTTCTCACAATTGTTGAGTGATAATATTAAACATATAAAAAATTATATGAAGTTTTGAAGTAGATACATTAAGAAATAAAAAAGTTATCTAAAAAAGACAACGTTTTTTATCCATAAAAAATCTAAGTTCAAGGGAGGTAATTCTGATATTTTTTGTGCTAGAGTTATAAACCTTATCACATATAATGTGGTTGATGACCAGACACTTATATTTAAAGTTTGAAAGAAACACCTTAAGGAATAAAGAACTAACAGTGAAAAAGCGTAAAAATTCAAATCAGAAATCTTGAAATTCAGTCTTTTTGTTGCCATAGCAACCAGAATTTTCAACATAGGAAAGAAAAAGATGTGCATAATTTCCAGACAGTCATCTACCCATATTTCAAATTTTATAAAAATATTTTCAGTCCTTTTTGAGTTATCACTAGATCCAGTTTATGTGTAAAATTTGCCATATTTTCAGTCTATTTGTTGCCATAGCAACCAGAATTTTCAACATAGGAAGAAAAGAAAAAGACGTGCATAATCTCCATACTGCCATTTATTCATATATCAAGTATCATGTTCAGTACGTTTTGCGTAATCGCTGGATCCAGTTTTTTGGACGGACTGACGGACTGACAGACAGGCAGACGGACGGGGGGTAAACCGGTTAAACCGGTAGGGGACTAATAAGGCTGTTTATATAAGAAAATGGTCAAATCAGTTTTGAAAGTGGGTGGGTATGGTAACCTTTTTATACATACGAAAAACATTTTGTTTTGAAACAATCGTTTTGCTCCTGTAATTTGTTACCTGAATGCTATTATTTGTTCCTTAACAATGAGCAATAGGAAAACATTTTTCATAATGATAATTTTATAGATTATTTAGAGTTTCCTCATTTCTGAAAAAAAGCCCTTCTAATAGCAAGTTTTAGTTCAGAAATATATCCATATCTCATAAACCACACAGTAAATATTATTTAAATTTTGCATACAGGTGACCTTTAAGACACATAGCTGTCCTATATTGTGAATTTTACAGTTCCTTATAGTGCCGATCACCTATGGTCTACCTTAAGCTATTTATGCGAACTATTACCTAATTGCATATCATTCTTATTTTGTATCCAGATGGTCGACATCATGTATATTTAATGTAATGGTAGTCCGCATTATCAGCAATATAAGAAATGAATACTATTAAAAGTAAATGCATCATAACACTATAATAGAATGGTACAACTTAATCAAGTTTTGAAATATGCATACACAATTTCATATATACAAACACGCACAAATATATATAATAATATAAACATACGCTTTCTAAAATATAAACTAAACGATCACTGACCTTATTAATTAATACTACCTTTGTTAAATCTTACAGTATTCCTACCGAATTATTGTAGCTTAACACTAAAATAGAAAAAAAAATCAAAATCAGACTTTTAAAATGAGTACATCGAGTGCAATTTGATGATAATAATCTTATCTAATTTGGAGCACTTGTTATGGAGGTCTTTTAACATTAAACGTTTGAGGGGATTGTTACACTTATCTGTTTTGTTATGTTTTTACATTAAAAATATGCACAATCTGCGTGAGTATAGAAATTGCAACTTGCGAGCATTTACATCAGTCCGTGTAATAAATGAAAACAATGAATATGTTTTATTTTTACAAACTGAGATCCTCAGAACATGTTCTTGTTATAATGCATTAAAAAGTAAACGAAATGATAGCTTATGTACTCCAAGAGGCAATAAAAATTTATTTCTAGGTTCAGTTAAATTGTTATGACACGTTTCAATATCACTTTTCATTTCTTTTAAACATTTTAGAAATAAAAATTGTTCGTTGTTTGACATATTTTTTTTTGCTAGCCGAATCATTCTTTGTTTCTTTTTAATCGTGAGAAAAGGGAAAGCAACGCGAGAAAAGACAAACAAAACGTATGTCGTCCACTAAATATCTAATAAAAACAGGTATTAAATATATTCTATGATAAAAGCCCAATTTTTTGCATGTAAAACATCTTTTGCATCAGTGAGTTAATGACAGGATATTTATTGTCATAACAGCCATTATAGCCCTCAAGCTGTCCCCGTGTGATTAAAATAACTTTTTGTCAAGGACAGGGACACTTTTATCACTAAAGAGAGATACTGCTTTTTTCTTGTTCATTTTTTTAAGGTTTGCTTTTGAATAATTATATTTTTAATGTTAGAGAATATTTTTGTCGAGTAAATTCGTATATGTTCCACATTAAAATGGTTAATTTCGTACAGTAAAACATAAATACATTAAGAATATTTATTATTTCCGTATACACTGCCCCTTATTGAATAACAGGAACCTCGCCTAAAAGATATGGTCTACCTGTCAAAGTACAAATGTTATGATATATCTAAAATTAATTTATTCTATGTACTGATTAAGAAAATAAATAACTCCGTTACATTAAAAAAAAAAACAATTTTCTTTAATTACAGAAACTTTATTCTATAAGACAACACTATGACCCGCTCACAATTAAGTACTAGTATTTAAAAAAAAACATCCATTGTACTTTCCTCATGTTGATCTATCCATCTCTACAGTTTCCAGTTGCAATATCAAATACTTTTTGAGTTACGCCTTTTAGACTATTTCTGAAATAAAAATATGACAAATAAACAATAACCAAAAAACCCCCCAAAAAACAAAGGCAAACCATTTCAAAATTATCAAAAACGAAACGGTTTTCAGGCACTGCATTGATTATCCATTCATAAAGTTAAAACTTAATGTCTTATATTTGTTTGCCAAAGCAGGGATTTAGAATAAAAAATGTTTCTATTTGTTTGAAGAACTTTGATACAAAAATGATAAATGACACTGACACAATCAGAATAACAACAAATTGGCATTGACGCGACATTAAACAACAGAAGACCCACGCTACTTATTTTTTGTGATACTGTTTGACAAGATTATTAAATTGGAAAAAGGTGATCTACATCTAGGTGGTTTTCAAAATACTTGTTCCTGACACTGTTGGTTCGAATATCAACAGATGCTTTATGTTGTGTCATGGGAAGAAGTTAACTAAATAGCTTGCGGAAGGTCAATGATTCTATCCAAGGTGCCTGCATGTAAATAACAAAGGTAGAAAACTTGTCATATGGTATATAATGTTAATGCGACTTTTAGCTTAAGAAAAACAAAACATAAAGGACCCATCAGAAAGATATTTAGATACTAGTTGTTAGACTGAAAGGTAATGTCTAATGTAGTTTTATTTTGTTTCTGTCAGAAATCTTTCATAAATTGCGTTTTCAATTACAGTAGAAGGCTTTGTTTCTACAATTATTAGTATATGCTCTGCGCTTTATAAAAGATAGGAAAGAAAAAAGGTAATTAATTTAAAACTAAGTAAATATATCACTATTAAAGAAACGAAGAGATAACATTACATAATACATGTTCGTTGTTCAAACTTGTATGTAATAACCAATATCATATTTTATGCCTTGGTTAAACTGAAAAGTCAAGAACTGTAATATCATAAGGGTTTCAAGCTCGTTTAGATTAAGTTTTAAAAAAGAATACTTGCAAAATGCTTGTACAAAATGAAAATGGCAATAAATTGCCTTTAAGCGAGTGGCGCATGCATAAAGTCATTGCTAAACGGATAAAATCTTACTTGAAATAGCAAAATAATATTTTGTTCAGGAATATTTTATTCTGTTATCGTACATTTTTCATCCGTATTAAATAACAGAGACATTCTATGTTACAACTTTTTCGGGAATCCGCTAAATATAAATGGAACCAATATAATTTTACTGTTGATAAATTTTATAAAACTACAGTCGACTCTCGTTATCTCAAAGTCACCGGGACCGTCCAAAAATATCGAGATAACGAAATGTCGAGATAAACATATTAGGGTTTGAATATCAAATAAACTATGATATCCCCAAATCTCCTTTTCATAGGCCTAGCCAATATTTAACAAAGTAACAGCGGATGTTTACCAGCCGAAGAACGGGTGTCTGTGATAAAAACACATAGTGAGGTTTACTCAGTAATACACCAATATAGTGAAAACATATCGGATATCCTCCCGGGTTAGTTATCGGGTCTTTCTCGAGATTGTTCGACCGCTGATTGATCTGGTGGTGATGTTGTGAAACATTTTTGCAACGATAGCGTTTCTATACTTTCACTATTGCATTTACATTTAAAGTCATAATGAATTAATACAGTGTACGAATATTTATAAAGAACGTAAAATTAACTCATTTTGGACATAAGTCAATCAACGCGCTAAATAGATTAACTTTTATAAAAACAGCTAAACTTGTTACAAACATAATCATCATTATGACACACGCTATTGAGCAATTATCGTCTAGTTTGTGTTTTTCACACGTCTGAATGGAACAGACGAAAGAAAACTATATGTCGAGATAAACAAAGGATAAAAGTGTGAAAATGACTGTTGGGGTTGAAATTTTACATCGAGATACTGAAAATATCGAAATAAAAATTTCGAGATAAACAAATATTTCCAATATAGACAAAGAAGGAATAAAATCGGGACTTTCAAAATTTCATCGAGATAACGAAGTATCGAGAAAAGCGATGTCGAGATAACGATAGTTGACTGTATTTCTTAAGATATATGAGGCTTGTCCGGAACATTCGAAGAAAACCGATCTTTCTTTATTAATTCTATTTTTTCAAACTTTTTTATGTTGAGCGGTGCATAATAATAATTGCATAGCTTGATTAAGATAAAAATATTAAAATGATTTCGGCACCCGTGTGGTCTTTTTCGTGGCAACCTTGAGTAGGGATATCCGGAGTACGTCAAAACTGGAGATATTTACCAGTCTCATGCTCCTTCCTTCTTTAGGTATTAACAATCCATGACGTGACGTTACACGCTGACTTACATATCAAGCAGGATTATCTGCCATTCAAACCGGTGCTAGAAAAACCTGTCAAACACCCCAATGTAAGACAAGTCGCGTGTTTTGAATGACGTCATTCCCATGCCCCTTTTATGCAGGAATCGCGTTCTTAGGATGACGTCAATGTGCCGTTATGAATTAAGTTGTAAATTCGTATTCTACTATAAGAAAAAAGTGCTGCACAGAAACAAAAGTTTTGGTTATTTATTACCGAAATATGATTTGTATTCAATATGCAAGAAAAAGACTCAAACACCGTCTGCCGTAACAGATCTGAATATCTATCTCTCGTGTCGCTATTTAGCGGAACACGACAAAGTCTCGTTACCGCTGTAAACAGTTACCCTCGAGCTAGAGGGTACTGTATTGGCATCCGATTTAAGATCCTTATAATATTGTTATGAATTGAACGTTATTGTTTAAAAATAAAATATTGAGGAGAACTATTGACAATAAATCATGGGAAAGAACGACGTCAAACGTTTAGGTGGAGCAGCGTGTTCTAGAAAAAATCTGCATGGAGCTTGGGAAAACGCCTTGACAGACGATTGATTTATTAATTCAAACAGTAACAGGCCAAGTGTTTCTCGCGTTCATGTATACAAATGAAACTCGCGATTTCATAATGATAGAGGTGAAACAACAGAATATTTACATTCAGGAAGAGTAAATTTTATTAATAACAAATAATGACCGGCGCCTAAAGGTAAGAGCTATTTCTGAACGATGTGATATTTGAAAGACAACTGTGTATACAATGGTCACTGAAACTTTGGGATGGAGCGTGTTTGTCCATGTTGGGTCCCCAGGTTACTTTCCAGTAATGATAAAGAGGCGCGTGTTAGAGCAGCAAAATAATTTCTTCGCCCATGGAAAAGAAGCGGTGATGCATTTTTGACAGAATTTTTACAACTCATGAAACATGGTTTCATACGGCTGCAACTGCTCCGCTGGAAAGTCAGTTACTGGGGTTTACGACTCTGCTGCATAGAGTCTGGACTTAGCAGTAATTGATTTCGCCGTGTTCCCATTGATAAAGTCGCAACTCAGAGGTTTAAAGTTCAGGAATTTCACTGAACTAAGAAAAGCAACACTACGCATTGTTTCTGGAATTGAGCGTGACTGTTATTCAAAGGTGTATGACAAATCGGTTAATAGACAGAGGAAATGTGTGGGATGCAACGGTGAATATGTTTTGAGAAAAAATAACTGCGCTTCAACCTTGACGTCACATTTTAGTAAGTACATTCACGAGTAACGTCATGGCGTGCTCGGTACACCTGTACATCCCTTAACATAAAACCGTGCCGTTTCATTTTTTTAAGAACAGAAAGTTTTGAAATTGTGTAGCATTGATCACGGAACATTGGTCAGTAATTTGAAAAAAGTTTTATTTAATTCTGATGCAAAATACTCGTTTTAAAGCAGGTGTCTATGGACTTTCCGGACGACCCTCGTAGATTTATACCCTTTAATAAAGGGTGGCATTAAATCAACGCATCCAACAAGCAAATAAAAGAAAAAGAAAGAAAGAAAGAAAAAAAAACAAATTTTCTGGAAAAAACTATGATCACTCGGAAGCATTGATCACAACCAGCCATCAGCACATGACCACCACCAAAGAGCACAAACGGAGGTTTAGACATGTTTGACCAGTTGAGGATGTACTAGTATTTATACGCCGATGTTTGAGAACCATTCTATGACTTTCTGTACAATTCAACGAAAGGTAGCGTATGAATGACAATTTATTAAATATGAGATTCCTAGATGAGAAACAGTTGTGCGATTTTCAAAAATGTTAAATGTACCAATGACATAATGGTCTGTTCTTCAAACGTATACATGTCTTTGGGCACTTACTTTCTATTTTTATACCTTCTCCAGCTGGCAGTCATTGCAGCTGACAACAAGGTCATTCAAATAGACAACAAGATCAAAAAATGTGATTTATTGTCGGTGAATTGCTACAATAAGTATGTTGTGATAAGTCGATGTATTTTTCTTCAAAGTGGCAAAAATACGAGGGTTGTCCTAATATTCTGTGACAATATTGTTTAAAAGCTGTATAAAATAGGTACGAATTTGATGAATTGATATGTGATAAACACATTTTTACAAATTTACATAGAAAAATATCAACAAACAACAAAAATATGCCGTAAATAACATTGCAACTATTTGAATCGCGGCGCACGTCAAACTTCAAAGATTGATTTAAGTCTGTATTAAGCGCCTTTCTAAACAGTGCACTTTTACCCAGAAATCGACAATTACAGACATTAACATTCTTCGGACGTCGCCATTTTAACTTTCCTTTTTTTCTATGAGATATTTTCAATTTTTTTTTTTTGGTGTCTTTTTCGTTTCTTAAGTTATGTTACTAAAATGTTCTACAATGATGTCAACATAGCAGCAAGTCAGTGCGGTATTGTGCTGACACATCATCAGATATTTGAAATATATGTATTCTATTTAAGCCTATTCATAACAAAATGCAAATTATTTGACGTATTCTGGGAACTCAAACCAATGTCATTAATTTTGAAAAAAATAAGTAACTAAAGTATATATTTTGTAAACAATTTGTTGTAATGTCAAATAATAAACTTATAGGTTATATGTGTGAATTATTATCTATTGTCGCTTAAAATGAACCGTCTATAAGATTAGTCTCTGACTTTTGGGACAACCCTCGTATTTTACCACAAAACGTCTTAACCGTCGAAGCTTTATGTCTTTTTAATTTCATACCATGTTCACTTATTAGTTTATTTGTATCTATATCCTTTTTTTCCTTTACGTGTTTATCTTTTCTTCGAAGAAAACTCTCGAATACATTTCCACCTTACTATCTTTTATTTCTTTTGCAAGCTGATGATTTTTACTTTGCCTGTTTTAAGTCTTAAAAATAACAGAAATTATTACGAACAATATACCATAAAGACAGAAAAAACGAGTTATGATCACATCACTTTCCATGATCACTGTGCAATCTTTGACCGATTAAACTGTCCTCTTAATGTTGGGTTTATGTCAAATCATTGTCCGGTGTAATGTATTATGCTATGCAGAATATGTAATATTTATACACGTGTGGTTCTTAGAAAAAGTTCAGTCTATCAATTGAAGTTGCGTGCTTCAGGAACGTTATAAATGTGTTGCACGTCAATGAAATCTGTCATAGCATAGCATCAACTTATACAGATTCAACAGGAAATAGATGTGAGCTAGCTTAACACTGGATTAGTAATGCACGAAATTGTCCGATCATCAGGCGAGGCGAAATTTCCTTGCTTATTCAGATTCATACAGAATATAGGTGTCAAATAGCTCAAAATCTCTATATATTGAGTATAATGGTGATATTTCTCGAACAGCTGATTCAGAAGGCATGCTGAAGCTGGGGAAAAATGGTAATTTCTGGGGGGGTTTTCAGAAAGAGGTTACGGTTGATTGCCCGACACGGTGTTAAAATCGTCGTTAAACAAGCAAGAAATAAATAAGTCTATACATGTTAAAATGTAGCAATTAAATATAACTCAATATCTAAGATGATCAATAGGAGAATGTTTTTACAATGTTATTGTTAAAAGATTATCAATATGAAGATAAACAAGGCGAGCTGCACTGCAAAGATATACAGTGAACCAGGCCCAACTTCTAAGCTGCTGAAAAAAATTGGGCAAAAGCTGAGAAAACTCAAAGTTCAGTAGTAAAAATAAAGTTTTATTTACTGATTAAAACATATTTATTGCTCTTTTCGTACACATTTATAACAGTATACAGTAAAAACTCAGAAAACCGGACCATCTGAAAACCGGAATCTTATGAAAACCGGACGATTTTAAAAGTTTGCGTATTTTCTCTTTATAAGTTCATTGAAAAAAGTCCTCTGAATACCGGAACCTCTGAATTCCGAAAACCGGACGATTTTCTATGGCTACTAATAGGAAACATGCATAAACAATCCTCAAAACCGTACAGCAATTTCAAGTGTCATTTTTCTGTGTATTATAATGTAGCTCAACAGGTCACATGTTCAATTACCAGTTAATGATCACCTCCTTTTTATGTATGCAGGTGTTAAAACAATTCTCAGTATGTGTTTATTTTCTATATTGGCAATTAGATTAAAGCTATTTCATCATAACTGTCTTTCCCTGTATAGGTATGATTTTGCAAAATGTTTATAATTTCTTGTGTTTTTTTTTGTTTTTTTTTTATATAAAATGGCTTAAAGAATTATGAAACTTTTGTTAAATGATTCCTGTTTTGCTTAAAATTTCGATCTTGAAGTTATCTTTGCTTGGACATTTATTTAATGCAAAAATAGTACTGTTATACTAAATTCCATAAAAATTACATATTTCAAAGCCATATTAGGATATATTTCAGACAATGTGTTGTTTTAAATAACTGATTTTCTGAATTATATTCATGGATTTGCATAATAAAAATACTTAAGACATTTATTGCAAAAAGAAATAATAAGGTTTGAAAAGTAAATACAAAATTATTTAACAAAGTCATTGTTTAAACTCATCATAATTATCAATAAATGTATAAAACCTCTGAAAACCGGAATCCTCTGAAAACAGGACTTTTTGTAAAGTATTGATAGGGTCCGGTTTTCAGAGTTCTTACTGTATTATCATAATATTTACACAAAAGTAGCACAAGGGTTGAACCAATAGTTCTTTCATCAGCAATCGGTTCTTGCATGAGTTAATGTTTAATGAATACGATACTTGATTTGATATTGCCATATTTATTGAAAATTTCATCAAGATTCTCGGCACTTTGATAATAATTCGCTTTTTGTAATATTCACATACCAACATAAGTAATTGTCAACACGAGAGTACATGGCCTGGGATTCAGACGTTGATAATTTTGCTTATTCATAACATACGCGTACGTGTTGTTGATAATACCAATGTCGATTTGCAGAACAAAAGTGCCGAGTAAAGTTAGATAAAAAATACATAAACAAAATATTGCAAATTTGTTGGGTAATAATGTTATAACTATATCTCATTGATGTATAAATTCATTTTAAAAGAGGCAAAAAAAATCAATACTTTCAATCAATGAATAATTTCATATATGAACAAAATAATACATATATTCTCTTTTCACTACAAATATAGTGTACGAATACTAAGCCAAATGATTGACAAAATATCAAATTTATCAAACTTACTCAAATCACGTTAAAATGAAGTTTTTAAAGTCCCAGCATGTTGAATTCTACTTAAGCCGGTGCTAGGGGGCGTGGACGGTAACTTGCACTTTCCAGTACCGTCAATGAACAGGCTCAATCAAACCGAGCCTGCAACATTTTACAATTTTGCCGTCTTGGGCTTTCTTTAGGGATTCTGTTTTTCACTATTTTTTGTTAGAAGGCTTACCTTAAATACTTCTTCAAGGATAAAATAGTAAAAAAAATTGAAGGTTTATAAGAGTGATCTATTCCAAGCTCATTTTGTTTTTAAGAGTAAAAAACTTTGAATCTGGTTAAACAATAATTGATTGAATTTTTTTATAAAAAATACTTCTGAGTGTCTGTATAAAATGAAATATGTTAGTGTTTTCCCTTAAGAACAGAAAGTGCATACACAAATTCATTGCTGGAGGTATAAAGCCCCTCTTAAATAGCAGCATGATAGTTTGTTCAGTATCATTTTATTCTATTTATGTACCATATTCAAATGTTTAAAATAACTGAGACATATAACAACCCTTTCGGGAATCGATTACAACAATTGAAAACAATATTTGCTGTCAATTTCTTTTTTACAAGAATTAAACATTTGGTTTGATATTCAATCAAACTTTACTCTTTCACAAATCATGTGTTTGCATCTGGTTAGATCAGTTTTATGCTCAATGGGAAATCTTTGCCGCTTGTTTCATCTATCACGATAACCGATAATTCTGTCCCACCATACACCATTCTGACAAGAAGATTTCTTTCCGTTCCAAGTAAAGTATTGGGTATCTCAACATCTATTTCACCGATTTTCTCACATCCTTCATCTGTAATATACATGACATCTTTAGGTTCACCATCCACTGTACTATTCACTGGGGCTCTATCTGAAGCATAAATTGAAACTTTCGCACTTTTCTGATTCTTAAACATTGGGTGGTATCTATGTTCCTCAAGTTGCTCTTTCAGTATCACAGACTGACCTTTTTCCACATGAACCGCTAACACATCCTTGCAATAATATTTATTATCTTCAGTGTTAAGCCACTTTTTCTCTTTATTATGCTTTTTCTCATTGAAGAGACAGCGTATCTCCACACCGTAAGTATACCTTGCAATACGGCTTCTAAATATCATCGGATCATGACCATATAGAACGGCCCCTTTTAGAACAGCTTGGAAAGGCGAGGTTGGCACAACAACTTTTATATCTGGAAAATTTTCCATAATAGCTTCGCGTATATGTTGTACTACAATTGGGGATTCAGCAAATCCACCAACAAGTACAACTGTTCTGCAATCTTTAAAACCAAAAGATTGCAAAACCGTTTTCATTATATCAAACATTTTGATGCAAGTTTCTTTGAAAAGTTTGTTTCGGACAAATTCTGACCTGACCTTTATCTCGTTCTCCTCTAGGATAAAATCATGTGCATCCTTACACGTTATATTGTTCTGATCTATTTCTTTAATAATCGTGTAAGGAACTTTAAGAACAATTTTTTCAAGCCTTCGGTCCTTTTTTCCTATTGTAACTTTCTTTTGTTCAAAGTCATCTTCCATTTCTAGACACTCTATTGGCGTTGATTTACCAAATATTGTCTTCCATAATTCTCCATCAAAACTATCGAGGCAAGCTTGAAAGAAGGCGTCATTGACATTTTGACCACCAGCTAGGTCTCCTCGAGATAAGTAAATCTCCTCAAGTAAACCATCGTCTAGTACTTTAACTAAAGAAAGGTCAACAGTCAATCCTGAGAATAAATGGATAAATAAGTTGATAAATAAATGATTAATTATGAAAGAAATTCCATTCTATGTCATGAATAAGCAACAACAATCGCAGAAAGCATATATATTGCTTATTGTAATTTATAAGAATAAGAGCTTTGAAAAGTAGGATTTGTAAGAAATTGCATGGCTGACGTTTTAAACAGTGAAAAATTTTATCGTTAAAATCGTCGACGACGGAAATACATGCTGAAAAATATTAATCAGGAGCATTGTACTAAAAATGCTAAAACTTTGAAATGGGAAGCAAGTTAATTTGACAAATATTAAAGAAACTGACCGCCAAGATCTGCTGTAAGAAAGACTTGCCCCGGTGCTCCGAGCTCATTCATATTGGCTCGTTGCTCATCGGGAAGGTGGATGCAATATATTGCTGCTGCTTCTGGCTCCAACGCGAGAAGTAAATTTCTTCTTCTCGTTTTGGTAAAGCTCTAAAACACAAATTTATAAATTATCTTTGCAAATAGACATACCTGAATAACGCCTCAGCTAATTGAAAAAGCTACAATTTTAAAGCTTTCAGCTTGATAGTTAGCCGCATGTTTTCAAATAAATCAATCTAACTAATGACTCGAAAACACAGAAAGTGAACCCTTTTTTAGAAATATTCTCGTAAAAAAACTGAAAAACATATTTCAAATGTATTTACTTTTTTTAAATAAATAAAAAAGGAATGTTGTAAAATAAGATTGGTTTGATTAAGTAAGTATGTTTAAAGACAGAAGTAGTAAGTGCAATGTACCGTCTACGCCTTCAAGTTTTGGCTTCAACGATCTTAAAGATCGTTCAGTAAGATATTATTTTTGTGTGCATGTTTCTTTTTTAAGATCCTTATATTCGGACCTTTTGGGTGGTTCAAGTATTCTTTATTGGATAATGTACAATCACCATTAGATTATGTTGCCTGTTTTTTTAAATTTGTATTTTGACGTCTTGCCTGTAATATAAACGCTCTTCATAACCTCTAATATCCTTTAAAAATTCCATTTTCTTTTTAGTTCTGCTTGTTAAGGGCACATGCATATCTTTACCTAGGGACTATACAAATAGGAATATATGAAAATTGCAGACGCTGTTTGAGTTTGATTTGATTTTAACCATAATTTGTATAATTTAGACATTCCTAGTACAATATGGATAGGCAAGTTCACTTATACCTTTAACAATCTGTTACGCCAAAACAATGCTTCTCGAAAACTTAAAAGAACACATTTATATGGTCATCAGTCTTTCAGTGTATCCTATTAATATTTAGGGTCTAGATATCCCTTTGGCTTTGAACACTATTAAATGTTTCACCAATGAGTCAAATTTGAGAATTATTTTACCTTCAAAGTTATGTATGGACTTTCTGATACAAGTAAATTTGCAAAAATAACTGCTCAACTCGATGTAAGTTTAATTCTGTTTTATTACTATAATTTCCACAGAATATAGACTTTAATTGGATAAAGTATGCATATCAGATTTTTAAAAAAAAAGAAACGCTAGAAATGTTTACTTTAAGTTTATTTATTTAAATGAGTTTACATAAAACATTCTTTTTCTCTGATAGAAGCGGTGGGTCCATTGGTGCGACCGTGTGGAGCAATCGTCGCAGAAGCGGCGGTAAAAAAATGCAACCAGGTAATTTTTCGCTAAAATCGTCAAGTTTGATACCGAGTTACAGTT
This sequence comes from Ruditapes philippinarum, assembly GCF_026571515.1. Lineage (NCBI taxonomy): Eukaryota > Metazoa > Mollusca > Bivalvia > Venerida > Veneridae > Ruditapes > Ruditapes philippinarum. Next base: position 108,320 of record NW_026863019.1, read on the forward strand.
AAGTTGGGAAATACCTAGCTAAACGGGAGCCCAGATGTGTATTCTTTTATATGATTACACGCACATAGTGCAATTCTTTGCCATTTATGCTAACACATCTGTCCAGTTTGAGAGAGGACTCGGTTAAAGCTGAAACAATTGTTTACAAAACGACCCCTGATTACGTCGGCATCTCATCGTAAGTAGGATACTTTGTTATGTATGCAACTTATTACATGTATATAATTTATATATGACCAGTTGGTATTTCCAATATTATCATTGTTCTATTTTTAGAACATAAACTACATGTATGTACTAGAACGTTCTTAACTATTGTAGAAAACTCATGCATTATATTTAGATAGAAAATTTCTGGAATGATCTTTATTGGTGAAGTTGCTAGATTATGATTACTGTAGTAAATGGAAGACTATTCTAGAAACTTCTTAGTTAATATATATAGATTGACATTTTTCATTACCTTTACCTTTTTAGTCATCAGTAATCTTTTAAGTCATCAATATATTTGGAGTATTATTCAACTTGGAAATTAAGTGATTTATTGGAGCTTGGATTATTAATTATTCTTGTGGATTTTATTGTGGGAATTTATTCTAAAGTGTTCTTGGATTTAACTTGGATTTAACTGTGTTATTCAAAAAGGATCATTCCAGGATCAGACTAGACATTTAAGATTTTCACTTTTATTTGGACTTCAGGTATTTGTAAACGTAATTTGTTATTTTATTTTTCTTTAATATTTTTCTGTAATAAATTTGTTATATTGTTACAAGTTTGTTGCTGGCTTTTCTTTCTAGTTACGCCTGGCTCGTAACAACTTTCACTAACTAATCATATTTTATCTTATTTATTTAGGGTATTGTAATAGATCACATCGCAAAGCAGTGGGTGATTTCATGAATGACTGTTAAAGGGAAAGGCAATGTAAGAATAAAAACTTTATATAAGCAAAAGATTACTATAAAAAGTAAATATACAAATTTTCTGCGTTTAAATAATGATATTAAACGCTTGATAACAAAATTTAAAGCGCCAAATCACCGACTTCCACAATTCAGTAGGCGCGGCCATGTTTGTGTATTGGTCGTACAAAAACAGGTGTGCGTGATGTCATTACTTCACATCTTTAGACATAACATAAATAATTGTCGAATCGTAGCGAAAGATAAAGATATTACTAAATATTGACCAGACAAACAGGATGTGTAGGGAAGTTGCTTTTTTCAAAATTCATAACAATATCCAAGAAAATAAAGACACAAAAAATTCAACGGCCTACACAAGTGTCGGTCGCGGCACTTTAGACCAGTGATGCCCGTTATTCCAAACAATTCTACGTTCATGCTCGGATATTAATATAAATCCGATGTTCATTGAAGTCTCATTTTAATGTAATTAAACACTATTTCACAAATTTAATAGATACATGTGTTATTTTTTAATAAAGATTAACAATCAATTAATGCAATTAAGTATGAAAACTCACCCATGATGGGCTGTTAATGATTGAACTGCGATAATAATCATTTATAATTGGTGTACACATTTCAAAAATACAAGAGGGTAAAGATGGCCCTAAATCGCTAACCTGACCCATCGAACTCATTCGAACAATTACCTAGACAAACATTCTGACCAAGTTTCATGACAGGTGAGTCAAAAATGTGACCACTAGACTGTTAACAAGGATTATCCATATTTGAGGAGTGTGACCTAGTTTATAACCCCAGGTGACCCATATTCGAACTTGACCTAGAAATCATCAAAACATACTTTCAGACCAGTTTTCAGGATACTTGGATCAAAACAGTAGCCACTAAAGTGTTAACAAGATTTTCTATTTTTAGCTCCTGTGACCTAGTTTTTCATCCAAAATGGCCCATGTTCAAACTCATCTAACAAGCATCCTGACCAAATTTGATGATAATTGAGTCAAAAATGTGACCACTAAGGTGGTTACAAGTTTTTTCCATATTTGGGCGGTGTGACCTAATTTTGAAATCAGATGACCCATATTCGAACTTGACCTAGAAATCATCAAAACATACTTTCAGACCAAATTCCAGGATATTTTGATCATTACAGTAGCCACTAGAGTGCTAACAAGATTTTTCTATTTTTAGCTCCTGTGTCCTAGTTGTTTTATCCGAGATGACCCATGTTCGAACTCATCCGAGCAATTACCTAGAAAAGCATCCTGACCAAGTTTGATGATAATTGAGTCAAAAATGTGACCGCTTGAGTGTTAACAAGATTTTTCTATTTTTAGCTCCTGTGACCTAGTTTTCATCCGAGATAACCCATGTTCGAACTCATCTGAGCTATCACCTAGATAAGCATCCTGGCCACGTTTGATGATGATTGAGGCAAAAATGTGACCGCTAGATTGTTAACACTTTTTTTCTATTTTAGCTCTTGTGACCTAGTTTTCATCCGAGATGACCCATGTTCGAACTCATCCGAGCTATTACTTAGATAAGCATCCTGACAAAGTTTGATGATGATTGAGGCAAAAATGTGACCGCTAGAATTTTAACGAACTATGGGGACTATACGTTGCTAAAAATCCAGCCTTGTTGGTCTGAGTTGAACAGTACAATTGTATATATTTGTATGTAATTTCCAATGTTGTATTCTTGGATTGAGTTTGCCGATTTAACATTGTAAATATGTATTTCAACAAAACATTTTGTTTAACGACAAAAAATTAACTGGTTTTCTGACTGATAAGCAATACCAAGCCGACAAAACAGAAGTTACATTCTTAGCTTTACATTGTCAAACCATTATGATTCGAATCTCCATTATTCAGCTGTACACGTTTTGCAAAAGGAGATAAAAAAAGCTCGGCCAATTTCCCGCCGACTATATCATCGTAAATAAACGCATTTATCCGCACATTTTCGGTAATTACCGTGCGGTCTGATATCACAAGAAAGCAAGAACACGCACTGGCGTAGATTCCGTGAACCACACATTTTAGTTGTTTGCAAATCATGACAGTTATTCACCAAACATAATTAATTTGCATGATTGCCATTATATTCCTTTATTCAATTAAGTATTGAAAAGTTGTACATACCCCAATTCCTAGAAAAAAGAAACTAAAACTCACTAGGTAACTGACTCAATTTAACTTTTAATGGGGTTGCTAAGGGGTAAATATTTTTCAAGGAACTTATTGTTAAGATTATAAATTATTGTTAAGACTATATTCAACATGTTTGCTCTTTTTAAAGACAAATAAATTTTACTAAGGGGATTCCAATTTGCATAGAAATGAATAACATTGATTGACAGTTAAGCTGCTACCTTACAACTTTCAAATTTTCAAGTCAACATCTGGTTGAGATTTTGCTACGACTAAATACTAAAATACCAGATCAAATTCTGGCTGTTGTCTTTCCTTGTTGTAGCATTTACTATTACATTAGTAACCTTAATACTAGCTTATGACTTGACAAGAAAACGCTTTTAACGATATTCAAATTAAAACCAACGTTCCTTTCGTACATTTCTTTTTATTTTTAAGTATAGATATATTTAAGCATTTTTACCATATTTGTTTTTCAAAAATGATATTAAATGAGTCCAAAGGTAAGTATGTTCATTATCAATTTATGTATACCTTGTTTATTTTATCACTAAGAAAGCCATCACTAACAAAACTTAATACATATTCTGTGTAGTATTTCTTGTACATAAAAATAGTTATCTGCTTTTGATCAGAAAGAAAACAAGTTTAGTTTCCAGCTTTTAAGATTTAAGAGCTGTAATTGATTTAGTAAAATGCATAAAAGGGGGATCGCTGAAGATCTTAACCTACGCCAGCTTACAAATGTGTTATAATAAAAGGCTAAATCACATCCCATGACTCAAAATATATCACATTGGGGGTAAAATACACGAGTACGAATAATTTCTGCTGAGAAGTTAGCTCATCAGCAAGCGTGGCTTGTGTCCTTATATATGGGAAACATTCCCTTATGTTTATTGACCAACTTTAGTTTTTGCATATTATTATGCTCATTATCAGTATTATGACGTTCTATCAACGTTGTTACATTGTTACATTTTTTATATCTTAATCACATTTGCATTACTTGAATATCCTGTGCTAGAATGCGTTTTAACAAAATCAGAGGATATTCAAAGTCAACTGTAATGCAGTTGATGTATGCGACATATATAAGAGTTTTATTTAATGACTCATTCAAGCTGTACAGTTCAGTAAGAGTTGCCTCTCTTTATAATCTGCTTTCGTGAAAATTGGCTCCGCCTTTTAATCTTCGTCTATTTCCGTGATAATGCCATATATGGAAGTTGCAAAATCGTTTACAAATGTTAATCGCGTTATTATGTAAAATGAAAGTGTGATGATGTCAACCTGAGAGTGTTGACTGATGCATTTACATTCTGAACGTCATAATGTAAGGCATAAACCGTGTTGTGTACGTGCTATCGTGTACATTTATACGCGTCGAAAATTTGAAGTTATACTTCTTTAAATCCAGTTTGCAATTTATGTAAGTTGCGTGTAAACAGCTACCATTTTATCAAATCGAGATAATCAAAACGCTAAATCTCGGATCAACAATTAGATTTTTACTAATTTGTTTAGTAGAACCGAAGTATGCATTGTCAAGTTTCAAAGGTTGGATTTTTGGCAACGAATAGCCTCCATAACGAACAAGTGTGGCCGGACGACGGACGACGGATATTGAACGATCCTAAAAGCTCACCCTGAGCTAGCTCATGTGAGCTAATAAGCAACTCTTTTAAAAAGTAAATTGTGCAGAGGTCTGCCGATCAGAGGTCAACATTGCTGCGTGGTATTTATTTACATCTTGAACTTTCCATTGCAATCGATGGTATTTATAAAAATGTTTCTTTATACTTTGATGTCAAAGCATGACAAAGCTTATGCCTTGATATATATTATTGGATTTAGTTGAGATTATACGCTGAAAAAAATACATGACCGGCTTCATACACGGTACACATACAAAGCGAAAATAAAGTTCAAAATATAAAGATTTATCGTCAATTTGAAGGAGTTTCTCTCTTTTACTTACAGTGTACAAATTAAATTAACTAAATAACTTAAATGGAGTATCTTTGAAATTTTAGCAGTCATTGCCTAAACCATGTGGTCAGGGATCATCGGCAAGCTTGATCATCGGGCAAATGTTAATTAATATCGAGGCGTTTTCAATTAATTATTAAAAGCATTTCATTTCAATACGATATTTCCATACACTTTATTGATTATCCTATATAAAGAAAAACTTGAATTGAAGATAGTGGTAATTATAAGGTTAACGTAACAACCACCCATTATCGGAGAAAAAATTTAATTTGACAAAGCATCCATTTAATGTCCGAATCATGCGATAATTTCAATATCGGTATCTACATATACCTCTTGGTAATAAAGGGTATGTCGGGGGTGGGTGGATACGTCCTATAAACGTTGTCTTTGCCTTCTTGATCTTTATTCTCTTATTTAACTTAACACAGTCTTTTTATCCGAAATTAATTTAATTCCGATAATATCTTTATTTAAGTAACAACTATCACAAAATCATACAATATTGTTTTTTGTTATTGAAATACCGACAATTTTTTTATTTTTACTCGATTGTTTTTTCTAATTTAAGAGGTGAATACACAGTTCACTCTTCATGTGCGTAAAGCAATTATCTTATTCAAATTTTAAGACGCTTCTGTTACAAATATAAAGAATGAAAAGTAAAACAACAGAGATAATTTTCTTAAACTTTGCATGATTAAATAGAATCTTTAAGGACACTATTTGTAGAGATCCTTTAGAGATACTTATCCCCATTTTTAAACATCTGCTTCTGAAATGGCACAAAAGAGTTAAAATATTACTTTCAGGTGAAGATTACTCTAAAAAATGGATGGTGATCTCCATTCATTTTTCAAAATTCTCTTTAATCATAAATTATCTCCGCTATTATAAATGTTCCTTCTTGACCTTATTTTACCACCTTTAATTTAAGAATTTTTTTTCATTTTAGGTCATTATGCCAATTCTAAAACAATTCATATGTAAAATATACTTCTGCTATGCCTCAATGAGAATACTGATTTTTTTTCTAAACTATCATAGAATCTTTAATAACTTCACATAAACAAAGGCATAATAAAATATGTCGCGTAGAATTTCAACACATATCGAACACGCATACTATTTGGGGGGTGGGGGATTGCATACTCTTTTTCGTGGAATGGCACTAACTTGAATAATTGAAGATTCGATGATTACCTTTGTTAAAACTTATGTGCGGATGATTCTAAATTCAAAATAAATCACAATTTTCATGTTGAATCGTGCTTAAGACTTTAAACATTATGATTTATGTTTCAGGGTCAGTCGGGATCAAGCAAATTGTTTCCGGGCTGTATAACATCGATTGATTTTATTTTTTAATCCATGAACGATATACCCTTTCAACTATCACAAACCATTTAGAACTTAATTGTCTTGCTTCGTCTTGCCCTTGCCCTGTAAGTGATATACCTGCTGCTTTGTGTTCGTTTAAGACATTTGTTTTACCTTTGATATGTTTCTACATGATCATTTCTGTGTTCTGTGGTTTTATAGTTAAGATCATTCGTAACCTCTCCTGTTTTTGTTGTTGTCTTGTATTGTTCGGTTGTGTTGGTGGTGCATTCATTAAATGCAAATTCAGCTTACTTGTTAATCATTACTTTCATACTTTACTTGTTTAACTTTTTGTAACCATCAACATGGGTTAGAATTTTGTTTGACGGGGATTCATTCTATTAACAATCCCTCGTTTTACAGAAATTTCATGGGGCTAAGAGTGAGAAGGCACATCAAACCAATAATTTGTTGATATTTCTTTTTATATCTTATATACCTAGGACGGTGATTTGCGTCATACAAAATGCTCAATACAAGTACAACTCGGGTTTTAACTTTTCATTTCCCGATCCGAAAGACAATGCCATAACTGTTCGAACATGGTTGACGATGATGCATGTATTATTTAATGAACGTATTATCGGTAAACTTTGAGTGATATTTTAACATAGTTCGAGTTCGTCATATGAAACATTAGTTTAAGACATGAACATGACTCGTACCCGATTTACACTTCGGTGCTTAGGTATTTCAGAAATCAGCATACGGTTCTCAACTCTATTGTGTTCGTTTTCACTTTGCACGGTGCATTGCCTTCCTTTGCGAGGCAAACGCCATACCGTTGTTTATCCATTTACTGTTTTAAGAAGTTAAAACCCTTGCATAATTAACAAATGAAAAAAGAATGATGTGAAAACAAAACAGACAGTCATTGTAAAACTACTTATTATGTTTTGCAATTTTTGATACCAGTTAAAGAATTTAACACTCCGTCAAAAAAACATCCCTTTTTTATAGCTACAGATAACTTTATAAAGAAGTTTACAAGTAACAAGAGACACCACAGCGTAGCTCATACCAGCGTAGGGGTTACATGTTAAACCTGAGATACATTTGTCATCCAAGGTATATACTTTCCCTTCAATACTCATTTGTCGGCAAAACGTTAAAATAAGGTTACTAATACGATATCCATTCTACACGTGTTCTTACTCTTCCTCTTCCTTTTAGCGTTTTCATCTTGTATGGCTTATATGAACGTATATGTAACGTACAATTCATACATCGTGTATGCGGGAAATTTTGGAGCAATTTTAAATTTGTTTTCTATACGTGTGGCAATGTTCATCTTCTATGACAATGTATCTATGTGCGATGTATACGTTTGTGTTTTTTATGTAATGCATCTTTTGATAGAAAAGCTACAACGTGATTTACTATTCTTACGCGTATAAAAATCTCAACTTTAACTATTACTATTTTTGACTGTTAATTTAACAGTAAAATTGACTGGTAAGAGGCTTTCTGCAATTTTTTTTACGGTTCATATGATGGGATATGTGTAAAAACATGTTTAATAATAACAACTGATGCAAGCCTCTGCATCTTTAAAGCAGCTTTTCTAACACTTCGTTACTTTAGTACACATACATAATATGAGTTAACAATTTCTGCACTAAGGTGGCAGCCAATAGATATATACCTTTTCTATTTCCTCTGTATCTTCCATTAATGCCTTTTCCATCGCATATCTCATAAACGCCTTTGCCATCTCTGACCAAATTGCGGGAACAGTAACTACCCAAAGTGTTTTGTCTAGGTTAACTCTTTGTCCCTTTTCTTTTAGATTGTTTATGAAGTGGTCCTTCAACGCTTTCAAAAGTTTTGACAAAACGTGTAATAGTGGGAACGGTCTATGAAGTTGATCCTCTACTATCATTTCGTAATCAATATTCTTGAAAATAAGATTTTAGTTTTGTCAAAATGTCACTTATGTTTATAACAATTGAAACAATATCAATTACTTGAGGCAAATTTTAAAGTAAACAGTGTACAGATCAGTTTAAAATTAAATTAGAATTTTAATTTTATAATGTAACTTTGAGATAAACATATGGTAATACAAAAAAAAAACACGCCAATATTTTCCTTACATGCAGTCTTTGTTGAAATCATTTTCTAATCTTAATATTTCAACTTCAACTTCAATATAGATACCCAAGATAACAAGACACATAAAAGTTCTAATGGACACAATATAGACACGTATGGAAACCAATCAAATGAGGGGTGAGGGGCCCAGGGATGAATAAACGGATGTGGTGTTTGAGTGAAACTGCAAGAAATAGAATGTTTGTCCTTAACTCCGTATATAACCAGTACACGTTAGTAGTTTAAGGTAAACAACAAATATGTCAGGCTAAATATTTTAGCTATACACTGGTCCATATTTTTTCGTATTGGATTTAATAGAATTTAAAATGTCAGCTTTAATTTTTATGCATAAACAACACTTGTACAATTGAAATCATCATAGTAACATACATGTGTACTTTAAGGTAGTACACCCCTAATACACTATCTCTACTATGAAGAGTATTCAAATAGGCTAGAATCACTGTGTATTGAAACTGAGGGGCGTGGGTTCAAAGCCCAGAAGGGGCAACTTTTTTTTTCTGTTTAACATTTTTTATTAATCTCTAAGATCCCTTATGGAAGAAAAAAAGTGTTTCATTTTAATTATATCATTATTGTAGGTATTTATTTACTAAATAATGCCAAATTTAATAGCAAATATGATACCAGATATTTTTTAAGTTTAATAAAATAAAAACTACACGGTAAAAGTATTTTATATTTTGCAAGACCAACCAATATACATTTAAGAAAATTAAGGAAAACTTTGAAAGCAGCCCCTCATTGTGGAAAATTTAGGGATATTTAAAGTAAGGCGTTTTACATAGGGAAATGGTCAAATAAGGGAAGAGTAGGTGGGATAGGGTTACATTTTTATACATATTAAAAACATTTCGTTTAAAAATATTCATTTTGCTTGTGTAATTTCTTACCTAAATGTCATTATTTGTTTCTTGACAATGAGCAATATGAAAACATTTTTCATAATGATATTATAGATTATTTAGAGTTTCCTCAATTCTGAAAAAAGGCCTTCTAATGGCAAAGTTTTAGTTCAGAAAAATGCCCATAACTTATAAACCACACGGTTAATTTTGCTTAAATTTTGCATACAGGCGACATTTAAGGCATATAACTGTGCTATGTTGTCAATTTTACAGTTCCTTATAGTGACAATTAGGAGTGTTCTACCTTAAATGAATTACCAAATGTTCATTGTATCTCGCAAGGTTGTCAATTTTCTAAACGCTTCAAAATTTGTTACAAAGTGTAATAAAAGTAAAATCTATCAATTTGATTTACACTCAAATACTGAGACACATGGTACTAAGAAGTTCCATTATTTTATGTGCAATATACTCTTTCTCATTTTCCCTCTCCGTTTTCGTTTCATTCAGTTAAACGGAATTGCATTTATACTATTATATCTTTATCTATTTATTTAATAAAAGTATCACTGTCGCAAACTGAGGTAAGTAAAGAACTTGCAATAATAACGACTGCTTATTTTATATATTTAAAATAAGATATTACTAAAACTTGGTTATGCTTACCTTTGTATACAAAATATGTTTGAATCTTTTAAACAGGTACCATGTTTCATGTAAATTGTCTGCATCACCTCTGCCTAAGGTTTTCTTTTTATCTTTTTCGTGCTCTTTGGCCATATTTATATATATTCTTTCAGCTTCATATCCAAAGGAATCAATTTCGTATTTACTTGTATCATCTCCATTTGCTTTGAGAAGCAAACAGGTTGTAGTTTTATGAAGCTGAAATGAAAAATGAACAGTGTTTCAAGTTCTCGTCCACTGCACTGCCACAAAATACAACCAGGTAGGTTTCTGTTGAAAATCGGACGGTAATTTTCCAAAACGGTTATATTTATCTCGAACCTAGAATTTATCTAGGAAATCATCCAAAAACATACTTGAACACATACAATTTTAAGTCAGGTCATTCAAAAAATCTATAGTGTAACTAAACGCTGTGCTTGAGATGATAAAAATAATTTTGCATCATCATAAATCTTCAATATTTTGTACTGATGCAAGTCTTAAAAAATCCGTATAAAATGACAATATGCCTATCTTAAATTAATAATCAATATATATTTATATTTATATAATATATTTTTCGGTAGTGTTTGACTGATGAAATATGGAAAAAACGTTTTATATTCTCAACATTCTTTTTCAATTTTACTCTATTAATTACCATGACAAACTATTGGTAAGTCACAATCAAAAATGAACGATGTTGAAGGTATTTTCCAATATTTCTTGTGGTGTTCCTCAAACATCAATTTAAGTACTTCTATTGTGTTTAATCTATGTAATGATATGTCAGCTGTTGTTTAAAATTAACTTTTACTTTTTGCAGGTGACTCTGGTATCATGGTTGCTGTTAAAATGAAATCTACAGATGAAATAACCTTCAATGAGGAAATGAAGCCAAGCAAATGATATGCAAATGGCTTGTTGCATTACATTTAGGTATAGCTGTGTAAATCCTTTTCTGCTCAAAGCTCAAAGTTAGGTTAAATCCAAACTTAAATGTATTTTGTAACGGTCAGGTCATTCAGCCAACCTCAGTAATTTGTTGCCTTGCTGTCAAACTGTATTAAGGTTTATCTTGTGATCGGTTATTAAAAAGCTTATCATATTGAAAAAAACTGTAAAAAGGTGTGTCGCTTATTTAGTGACATTTTGGCTATGCTTGTTTCTTTTGGTTTTATAGTCGAGATATGATTTGGATGGATGAAAAACCTACAATCTGAAGAATATTGATAAGGTTTGCCCTGAATTTGGCACTTACATATCTTATTGACCATGAACAACTTATATCTTTCAGTTGGCTACCAGTGTCTAAACGAGTTGATCAAATCATTCTGACTCAATTTTTTTAAATGTAGGCATGGCCCCCGATTATAAGGTATATTTTTTCATTGCCACCAATTTCGCAGTCCCACAGGGCAATGGTTTAGGTAAAAAAATCATTTGCTTCTTTTGGTTGAAAAATATGGAATGAGTTACCTCTTCAATAACCAGTGATTCACAGTCCGATGCTGTCAAAATCCACTTATTTTTAAGTCTTTTTTGTAACCGTTTAATTAAGTATTTGGTATCATGTGTAAATGTTTTATTTTAACAATTTTTGACACAAAAATACAGGACAGAAAAAATACTTTTAAATTTAAGTTTTTATTTATGGAACCTAAATCGAGAAGGACTGTCTGTCTTAACGACTTTTCCAATTTTTTTTTTGGGTTTGTGCGACGTTAATGTCTACCAACCCTTACTTATATCCACTCCCAAAATTAAAGCATATCTCATTTAATTGATGTTCATCTGACTGTGACTCCCTGTGATTCGAGATAAAAATCCTGATACAGAAAATACTATTCATGATTTAAATAATATGGATTGTAGATTTGAAGAATTAGATGAAACAAAAACTGTTCAAAAATTTATAGCGCTGTTAAAGAAGTTAAAAGGGGAAAGCATTTGGTAGTGATTTTATTTTGAATGAATATTTGATTGAAAGTGTTGATATTTTAGGGTCGCATATTTGTGATGTTTTTAATGCAATTTTAGATTCTGGATATTTTCCGGATAAATGGATGGAAGGTGTTTTGTACCAGTACATAAGAAAGGTGATAAGAATGATGTTAACAATTATAGGGGTATTACACTAGTTAGTCGCTTTTCTAAGTCATTCACTATAATCTTAAATAAACGTATCACGTCCATTTGTGAATAATGTTATATCTGGTGCACAGTTTGGTTTTAGAAAGGTTAAATCAAGTGTTGATGCTTTATTTATATTGTTTAATATAGTTCAACATTCTCTAAATGAAAATAAAAGATCATTTTGTGTATTTGTTGATTTAAAAAAATGTTTTGATACTATATATAGAAATGCATTGTGGATGAAATTGTATAACTTAGGAGTACAAGGTAAATTATTAAGAATTATACGGGACATGTATACTAAAGTTAACTCTTGTGTTAGGTCATGTAACGATTATTCCTCGTATTTTGAGTATGCTATAGGCTTACGACAAAGGGAGATAACGTTTCCAGTACTTATTTCTCTATTTGTAGATGATTTAGAATTGTTTTTACATGAAAATATCAGCTCCGGACTTGATATATAAAAAAATTGTTTTACTTTTACTTTTATTTGCTGATGATATGGTGATATTAGGTAAAACCCCTCAGGAATTGCAAATGCATTATCTGAATATTGTCAAAATTGGGGATTAAAAGTGAATACAGATAAAACTAAAATTGTTGTATTTAAGAAAAAGAGGGCGGGTATTAGAAAACGATTATTGGTCATATAATGGTAATGATATTGAAATAGTGAATGATTTTAATTAGCTTGGAACAGTTTTCAATTATACTGGTAATTTTACACTAAATCAGGAACACTTTACAGGTAAAGCGTTAAAGGCGTTGAATGTTTTGCTTTTAAATTGTACAAAGTATGATTTTAAACTTAAGTTATTATGTCAGTTATTTGATTCTTTTGTTGGCTCAATTATGAATTATTCTTCAGAAATATGGGGCTTCACAAAATCAAAACAGATTTAAAGAATACATTTGAAATTTTGTAAAATGATTTTGTTAGTAAGAAATACTACCTGTACTGTTGGTGTATATGGAGAGTTAGGAAGGTATCCTTTGTTCATATCCCGTTATGTACGCATTGTTAAATATTGGTTTGAGTTGCTCTATACAGACAATATTATTTTACGCTCAGTTTACCAGTTAGCATTAAATAATTGTAATAAAGGATTATGTAACTGGGTAACATATGTTAAAAAGCTTTTGTGTGACTATGGTTTTACAGATGTTTGGAATAACCCATATATTGTATATTATTGATTTTAAAAACTTTATTCCGGTATTTATCGAAAGAATCAAGTTCTGTACTAGGTTTATATAATGTGTTAGCTAACTTTTTATTACGCAGAATATCTTGATTTGATGCCTACTCACTTGTGACCATTTATTACTAGATTAAGAACTTCTGCACATAGCCTAAGAATACAAACTGGAAGATATGCTAGAAATAGAATACAAAGAAATGAACGTTATTGTCAATGTTGTTCTCTAAGAGTCCTGGGAGATGAATTTCATTTTATTCTCATATGTCCATGTTATTCAAGTATTCCTAGCAATAATATTAAAAGATACTATTTTGTAAATCCAAGTATGTTTAAATTTATAGCACTGTTACAAAGTAAAAATAGGAATGAGCTATGCAAATTAGCAGTTTATTATCAAAAAGCTATGACTATTAGAAATTCAATAATAAATTATGTTCAATGATAATACGCAATATTTGTTAATATGTTCATCCTCGTTTAACTGAGGCTTAACAACATAATGTTTGAATATTAGCATTATTTTTGTCTTTTATATTATTGCATTGTTTGCTCGCACTGAAATGTATTTGTTACTCTGAAATTATATGATGTATATGATGATGTACTATGTACAAATCAAAGAAATAAAAGTTCTGTTCTGTTCTGTGATTTGTTTAACGACCCTAAAACTTACATCACAATCGGTAATTTAGGCCTGTCTAACGACTTTTGAAAATAGGAGATCGTAGAGTGAATTGTTTATTGTGCAATGTGTATAGGCTGCAACAAGTGCGCTAAGTAGCTACTTATACTGCAGTTAAACATTGGCAGACGATAGTTAGGTTTTGCATTTGTCTTAATATTTGTAAAATGTACGGTTTTTTTTTCTTGAAAATCCCTGTAAAACTTGATGGTATGAAGACTGGATAAATGGTTTAACAAATTTTACTATTGATTACATTAGATTTTAATTATTTAATCATGAAACTTATACAATCAAGGCTCACGAACTCAATTCAATATAATTCCTTTTGACTAATGTTTATGAGAGTAAATTATATAAAGTTAAAAATGTTTTAGTCCCAAACTACTTTTTGCTACTTTGCATATGATAAAAATCATGGCTATTTCATTTAGTCAATTTAAATTTGAAAAGTACCACGTAACATAACATTTCCATATAAATTGTTTTAGTTTAATTTTGATTTTGTTAAGTCAAATACAGTTTTGTTTATGTACAAGTAGTAATGAAGTTCTAATCTTATAATACAATCATAATGATCAAATGAAAGGAAAAAGATATAGCTAACCATCTATAAGTGTGCAAACATGCTTATGTATTATATGCAACGGAAGCTACGAACTTGTAAATTAGGTTTTTCTTATGTTAGTTCAGATGATTAGATCTATATGAAAACCGGGAACCTTCAATTTAAAGATTAGATTAAGAGACATATTATTTGCAGTGCACAGTTACAGTCATAACTGCTAGGTATACATTGCCGCATTTTTAAAGGTATGAGACTCGAATATTGGCAACGAACGCCACCATACCACTAGTGATCTAGCCAGAGGGTAATGTGTTACGTTACAAATGTATACGAGTGAAATGGAAATTGTTATAATCATTAACTTCGATAGTTTCGATATTTTTTTTATTTACAATATTTTTGTTTTAAGTACCTACTTATATCTGTACTAAAATTCTAAAACATTAACATAAAAGACGCGGTATTTGTACATTATAACAAAATAGGTTTTTGAATAAAATCTATTTTTAGTATTTCAAACAAATCAATGTGAAATATTACAATTTTATAACACCTTGAAGTATTGTGAATTCTGCATTTCAAGTTTGTTTATATATAACTCTTAATATATTTCAATCTTAAGTTAAAGTCAATATACCTGTCAAAACCATCTTAACGTTTTATTGCCTTTATTAAGACATATATCAACACAACTTTACTTTATATCTAATACGATCCCGGATGCCGGGCGTCCCAGATCCCACCGTATTTGCAACACATACGAGTGTATTAGGAATTCGTACACATTTTTAACACATGAGAGGAATTCGTATATGTGAAATTTGTGGTTCAACAACTACTTTACTAACTTTCACGACACGAGAGAAAATGGACATAATGTCACTGTAATACAAATAATTTACAGTATGATACTCTGTCTATAGAAGACAAAACGATTTATGCACTGGATTTGAAAATAACCTGGATATTTGAAATCAAATGTACTTTAGTAAGTCAATGAGTGAATTGACAGTTTGAGACAAGTTGTAATATACTAGTGACATTAAGCTATAAGAAAAAAGAAAAATACCTGTAATGCCCCGCTTCCCCAGTTAGTATTGAACTGGATGTTTCCTCTATCCCTTACAAAATCTGTCCTCCATTGCCAAGCATATCCGCTATATGTACTGCCAAAATCTATGGCAACAACCAGCTCTGGTTTTTGAATAATACTCTGAAAATATTAGAAATGTGTGTACAAATAAGAATATTGAAAGGAGCAGGACTTTATAAAGCAATGTGAAATACGACACATTTATGGATCGGATGATCGAAGTCACTTTTAATTACTTTTCAAGGGTGAAGTGGTATTATAAATGAAGAACGAGTATTTTCCTTGTTCTGTATAGTAGACAAAATAAATACGAGAACACAGGATTGCAGATATACAAAGGACAGGACATTAAGTGGTGTTATACTTGTTTCAAATGAGCAAAATGGTTAAAAAAATGACAAAATGTCGTCCGAGGCATTAACGTTTGTAACGCCCGCATGTTTTTGTCCAGGTAGTTAGGTTTGTACTTCCCTTTGCCCCTAGTCTTGTTTTATTTTGTTATTTGTGACCCCAACCCTTTCTCAGACCCGCAAGTCCCTTCCTCTAAACTCCTTTACCAATGTAGGCCTATTTCAAAATCGTCTTCGTATTGTATTATTTCCTATTATGTATTATGATAGGAATCACCCCTTCCGTGCTTTGTCATTGGCGATGTCCAGTCCCCTTCTTTATTTGGTGTATTGCTGGAATCCTTGCCGGCGGTCCTGTGTTGCTTGGTAGTGCATGTGTTGCGTTCATTGAACGCCGCCCTTCCTTGTCTACTTAACCTTTATTCATATTGTAGTTTATATTGAATGGACATTTATTAAGGCAATGGTTATGAAACACTAAGTTTATGTTTCAGCGTCTTAGCTTCTGATTTGATGAACTTGTTACAGATATAAACTGGCCATGTAAGATTGATAAGTGATAATTCTGGTCATTTTTTGCTACTCATTCATCCCGTTCAACAAACAAGACAAAATAAGTTTCTGTAAATACTGTATAAATGTATTCCTTTGCATGTTAAGCAAATACAGTTTTAATTCACAAAATGAAAAACACCTTGTTCATTTGCACTATGGTGCAACTTTTATTTCCATCATTTTTGTTATCATCATATGAAATAAAACATAGTCTACATCTTTTGAAGTTTTTATATATTTTTCTAATTTATCACCACAATTCATATTACGTTGTACAAGGTTAGAAGACACCCAGCAGAGCAACGAATAAAAGGTACAAGGGCAAACAGACGGGACACGGAGTCGTCGTACCAATAAATGATGAAAATAACATTTATAAAAGCAAGCAAATTAACAAAAGTGTAACAAATTGTCATGAAAATATATTTGTAATTAGTCAATATGATCTTTGTTGTTTTTTGTGTTTTTTTTTTATTTTAACCAAAAAATAAAAATTAAAAAAAATTGCAAATATTATACTTTTAAGTACAAGTTTGTGTATTGCAACGTTATTTGACACTTGCATGTTAAAGGAGTTATACATTATTGACGAAAATATTTTAGGCTTGTTGGAAGCATTTCAAAACTTAAAGATTTGAATAAAAGAGAAAAAAACGACTAGAATAATCGCTTGTTAAATATCAAAATATGTAAGTTATCAGTTAATATCATTAAAAACCTCCGCAAATCAGAAGCTAGGAAGCTGAAATCCAGAACCATTGCTTTAATTAATGGGCATACACAGGAATTTCAAAATTACATACAAACCCAATGACTCAGGCAAATTATGGGTGGGCGCGATAAATTCTCATGTTTCAGTCGCCATTTTGTCAAGTTTGCAACCATTTTGCTAGCTTAAACCAACCAAGTATGCAATCACTTAAATTCCAGCCAATTGATTTATTAATGTTATTGTAAAGGTATAAGATTTATGTGACATTTGCATACTTTTCAAAAACCTTTTCTTTTTACATTTTAATACAATTGAAATGATCATTTATCAAATGTACGTGGGCGAAAAATGAGATCACAGACAACAATGAGCTTTTAATATATCAAATTCATTTGCTGAGAGCAATAACACACTTATTAAGATATAAGGTAAACTGAATTACCTTAAAATCCCATACTACTAATTAATATCGCTATATAATAGTACACTGACATATTAAAACATATTATTTGTAACATTACCAATTGACTCCATGCAATTTTCTTATGCAAAAATATATTTCAACGTGAGAAAAGAAATTTATACTTACGAGTTCCATTCTTACAGTATCTAAAAGCCTTGTATTAATCTATAACTGAAATTCAAAATATATTCTTTATCAAAACTTCTGTCTTCAATTTCGAACACAAATCGGACTAGACGAATCAAAAGATTAACGCGGAAGTTTTAAAATATTTATGCGCAGTTTACGATATAAATAGGCAAAGAAACTTTTCAAATACAACTTGTTTGAGTTACGCATGAACAAGTTGAAAATTGCAAATTTATGTCAAGGACAATAACACTTAAAAAACTGAAAACAACCACAATAAAATATCCAGGTGCACAGCTTCACATATTGAACAAGATTCCGATAAAGTTTGTTGTCTCTAGCTCATAACACTTTAAGAGGGGCGTATGGCAAAACGATCTGGAGCGGATTTTACTAAGTCAATGACAATTACTCAACAAACTCTGATTAAATATACAAACAAACCCCTAACTTACATTTCTTTACGGATTTATGACTCTAGGTCATATACTTTTTTGAGGTACGCACGACACTAATTGAACATTGCGAACTTAAATAAGTGAAGGGCAGTTACTCTACAAATACAAAAAAAAAATGCACAAGCAAAACCCCAGATGCACCACTTCACATGCTAATCAATATTTCTGAAGAGTTTCATGACTCCATGTCAAATACTTCTTAAGCTACGCGCGGCACAAGTTCAAAATTGCTTACTTAGTCATGAAAAATTACTCTAAAATGCTGAATTATTCCACAAGCAAACCCCATGAGGCACAACTTCACATGCTGATCAACATTCCTATACATTTTGTTGACTCTAGCCCAAGCACTTTTAAGCTTTATGTGACACAACAAGATAATGCACTTACGGACGGACGGAAGGAAGGACAAGGGCAAATCTAAATCCCACACCGAAAAAGAGGGCATAGAAATTAGAAGGAAGATTGCATTTGTTTCACCGCATTATACAACAATAAAATAGCAGAAACAGAAATACATGAAGTTCATTATTCTTGTTTCCTTACAATGAACCTTGCGATATTAATGCAGAAGTGTAGAATTTGAGGGTCAATGTCATATTTCTGCATGTTCTTACTATATTCATATAAGGATCACCCTTGCCCCAACCGGGTGTTACCATTTTTTCCCCAAGTGCCATATTTTTAACACTTTTGGTACAAGTCTAATTGATATTGTTTCATGCCCAATATCTTAACTCTAGCCCATGTAGTTTTGGAAGAGCAGTTTTTTTTATAAATCTATATAGGGAAAATTCTTGATGTCCCGACGTGGGACAATTTTGACACAATGGCTTTAATTTGATGATTTTGGTAGAGGTCTACACTACACAATGTGTTATGCCAAATATCTAAGGTATAGCCTTTGTAATTATTTGTGCAGTTTCGTTTTTCCTCTAACTTAAAAACGTATACAGGGAATATCTATCCCCCCTTGGCCATGTTTATTTTGACCTCAGTGCTGTAATTTGAACAATCTTAGTAGAGGTCTACTTGACAATGTTTCGTAAAAAATATCTGAGCTTTTACCCTTTCAGTTTTGGAAAGGTGGGGCCAATTTCAATTCTAATGGTTTAATTTGACAGTCTTAAAAGAGGTTTACAGAACAATGTTCTTGTTAAATGTCTAATCTTTTGCCTTGTAGTTTAAGACATTAAAACGTTTTAAATCTTTATTATATGTTGCTAGGGAAAACCAATGATCCCCCAGGATTGGTAGAGGTCCTGCTAAATACTTGTATCTAAGATTTATCCCTTGTAAGTTTGATTTAAATGTTACTATATACATATCAGGAGAACACATGACCTACGGCCAAGGCTACTTGTGACCCCAGGGCTGAAATTTAACAATCTTTGTATGGTTCAACGAAACAATGCCTTGTGCAAAATACCTGTGCTCTAAGCCTCTTGGTTATAGTGAAAAGAATTTAAAGTTCTTCCCATAATTACTTTTGGTTGCCATGGCAACCAGATTTTTGCATTAAATTATTTTGAACACCTGCAGGCCCTTCATTCAAGGAAGAACCCTGGCAAGGGACTTGTTGTTTTTAAGACGATTTATTCACTATAGTCTACACAAAAGACGCATATACACACACACATACACGCAACGCACACACAGCATGTTCTCGTGCACTATAAAAACTAACATTTCAAAACAAATTTAGTGGCAGTCACTGAAAGTGTCTAATTATGAGCTCTAAAGCACACATTTTCTATGACTTTTTATATTATATCATTTTCATTCAGAAAACCAATCAATGATTGAAGAAATGAAAACAGCTAACGAAAATCCCACAATTTGCCATTGTCAAAATCAAAGACGTATGCGCTTGAAGATCAATATGGATATGCGAGGTTCACACAATGAAGCTTGGACATCACCTAGCAGTACAGAACCTACGGTAAAACATTAACAACTTCCGTCAAGGTAATTATTTTCAATTTCAGTCTTAACAGTCTTTCCTTTTCTCTCCGGACTTTCAGTTCTTAAATTATGTTACAATCTTATTCTTTCTAGGACAAAAATAATGTTATCGAATTTATTATCGTTTATAGCACAATTTTCAAATTCTTATCATCATACCTTAAACCTATGCAGTCATATATAACGTAAAGCTTTTACTTCTGATAACGAAAACACACACGCGCTAAAACCATAACCATATAACCATAGACAGGGGAGAACGCCATTCATGAAATACAACCCCAATAAACTCGAATAAGGAATGCAGATAAAGTGTTGTGGACGAGTCGATTTCCTCTGTTCTATTTTTGTTGCTTTGTGACTTTGATAGAAGTTATTCAGATGAAATAGATAACAAAAATGATATGAAATAGTATCTTATAAAAAGTAACTTTTCCCAGTTAAATTTAATTTTTCATTTTTTTTATTTCATAAGGCGCCCATTGATGTTGCAATGTATACTAAGCAAAACCCCATGAAATATCAGCAACCCCGGTTATTAAAATTTTTTGGGAGTACGGGAGTTCTTAAAAAATTTTAATCTGGACATAAGTTTGCATTTGATTTAAATTTAAAAATTAATTTAATTAAATTTCCTTTTTCACTCTTTTGTTTGATGAAAAATACAAAAAAAGGACCTTTGGGGGACTCTTGCAAAAATAGCTAAAAAAGTTTCGGTTTTTAAAAGCATTTTGGACACCGGAGCTAAATCTAGGGATAAGACTTAAGTTTCATCTTCTTCTCCAATGTGAAGCACATTTGATTAAACTTAATACCCTTGTAGTCATCTGCACAATTGCTAGAAATGCTACTGTTTGCTTGAATATCAATGCCGAATGAACACACGAGCTTCAGATCTTTCTTAATTCAAAACATTACTCATTTTGCGAGTTTATGTTATATATAGTGCTATAGTCGTTCAAAGTGGGTTTGGAGGGTGGTCTGAACTAACTACCATCGCTCTCGAACAGGCTCAATCAAACCAAACCTGATACTTTTTTTCAATGCCTTTTTTTAATTTCTTAATTGTTTCAAGTTTTTCTTATCTGTTTTAGAGACTTGTGGTATTGCGGTATGGTCAATATACTGGCACTGCACTGCACTTTTTTGCAAATTCTGGTTCTGAATTATTCAACAATTTTTTTCTAATACCGGTACTGCATTATTATCTTAGATATTGGTACCGAAACGCTACCTTGCTGTTCATAAATATAACGAAACATTTTTGTAGTGTATGTCCACCATGCGTGTTGCCTTGTTAGGTTTTTTTTCCTTTAATCATCGTAGTCACCTTTTATCTACCTTCAGTCTTAACCTTTCGGGTTTCATTAGTAATCTTGTCAGCTGATTTCTTTTCATTATAACTTTTATTACCCTTTAATGTCCTTTTTGTGTTAGTGTCTCTCAGCGCACTATACTGTTTATTTTCCGATTGTACTTTGTGACTAGACATTTTTGTGGACTGCATACCCTCTCTTTTTAACATTAACTTTCATAGTTTGTGATTATTAATTTAACGTATTAATTGAAGATGGTTATTGAAAGTTAATTTAATGCTACTTTTAAAAACAATCAGTTGCATGCAGGAGAAAAAAATATACAGAGAAACGGATTCATACATTGCTATGCATTTTTCCGCAGTCATCTTGAATATTTAATTTAATACACGTAAGACTATGTTAAGCATCGTTTCATTTGATGGTGATAAGAACGGTGCTCGTTGAAACGCCTATCAGTCATTTTACGAGGTGTCGATTTTTTTCAAGCTCACAAAAGTGTTGAATGCTTAAAATGCGCACTTAGCAAGGTGATAGATCATATCGTATCATTCAGTTGATATAAGTTGTCAAAATTATGATGTCTAGATTCAATTCTGCCAAACTTCATTTATAACGAAATATTAAATTTTCCACTTACTGAAAAAGCAGCATGCTTCAAGATAAGCCAAAATATTTCAAGAAAATAAATCGTTTTTAGAATGATTTTCAGAAATGTTAAAATATTCACAATATAAGAAATAACTCACATATTTTCTGCAATTACTGACTGATTTTGCAATTTTTATCACCATATTTCAACACCGTTACAAACGTACTGAGGGCTATGTTTGCATATTATGGCCTTTTTTTTGGTCATTGTCGTAGATTTTAAGTGCCGCTTGAAATGTGTAAATTACTAGTACTTTTTTAGTTCAATTTAGAATATTATACTTTTGAATATATTTTTTAATTTCTCATGAAAATTGAATCAGGTATCATTCTGCTTTAATAATCCACATACCAAATGTTTTAAATATTTTACAGTGCATATACCTTTTAGTTAAATGAATGCAATAAGAGCTCAATAATTCGAACTCGTTTCATTGCTTCTTTAGAAAAAAAGTCAGTTTACGCCGTTCGTTTTCAGACAATTCACAGGGCTTATATACACATAATTATGTTGTTTTCTTGACATTCTGGAAAAGCAGTACTACATGAGCCGCGTCACGACAAAACCAACATAGTGCGTTTGCGACCAGCATGAATCCAGACCAGCCTGCGCATCCGCGCAGTCTGTTTAGGATCCATAATGTTCGCTATCAGTTTCCCTACTTGTAATAGGGTTTGTAAGCGAACAGCATGGATCCTGATCAGACTGCGCGGATGCGCCGGCTGGTCTGGATCCATGCTGGTCGCAAACGCATTACGTTGGTTTTGTCGTGACGTGGCTCACATAATGATATTTAAAGAACATGTGAGCTACAATAAATTGAAGCTTACATGAATGGAAACTCAACAAATGGGAACTATAAATCAAGAAAGTAATTCTTGTAGCAGTTCAAATATTGAAATAATAAACTAAAATGGTAATAAATTTAATTATTTCTGTTAACAGCCAAATATCTTAAAGATTCTTAAATCATTTTAAGAAAGCAGTTGAATACCGTTGTCCTTTGGAGCAGTTTCTTGTTTGGAAACAACGAGCTTTGTCAAATTCACGATCTGAAAACAACAACAACAAAACAATATATAGATACTAAACCAAATTGGAAGGTCAGAAGGCTACCACCATGTCTGTAATTTTTTTGCATCACAACCCAATTTTTGTAATTATAAGATAAATAACTAACACTCGGTACTAGATATTGGCATTTAAAAGACTTAAAATACATGATTATGTATTATCGTGTTCGTGTTATAAAAACACTTCAATGGAGAATTAAAAACAGAAAATAAAAATTTTAAAAAAAACAGCACTGGATCTTTTTTGATCAATTTATAAAAAAGAAATGTTTCATTTTTTCCCTAAAGAACTAAACAGTAAAAATGATACTCCCAAAAGCCTTCAGATAAAGACATCTAGATTTCAAATTAATTACCGAATAATAGAATTTGTTTAAAATGTAAAAGATGTTACTTAGATCTATTTTAATGCAAACATAAAAAACTTAGATTTATTTAAGGGAAAAGGGTGCTTTAAAATTTTAAAACTGAATTTTTTTCCCAAAATTTTTAAAAATTTAAAAAAGGCGTTTCATATTTTTTGTAGAATGTCCCCTTTGCTTCCCACGATTTTACCCTTTCCCCCAGAAAAGGGCAAAGTAAAATAAAACAAGTCCAAGCGAAAAAAATCAAAGGGGAATCTGACTTTCCCTGTAAACCCGGGGAGGGGTGGTTGATGTTTCGCATGCCCCGTCTGTGCTTTATTTAATTGTATTGGGCAGCACCATAAGCCTTGGCCAAGAAAAAAGCTTTAAAAAGAAAAAAAAAAGTTGAAAGTAACACAAATTTTTTTTTTCATAAATTAAACTTGCGACGAAAAGTGGTATTTCTAAAATTTTCCTGAATTTTTTTTTCTGTGGAAAAATGCCCTTTTTTTAAAAAATTCTACAATTTCAAAAAAATAATAGTAATGCAGTTCAATGTTTGTGGAAAACAAAATTGTACAATGAATTTAATCAAACAAAAAAAATGATGTTTAATTTCGCCCCTAATTTTTTTTAAAAAAATTAAAATTTAAAGTAAAAAGGGAAAAATTTTTAATTAAAAATGCTAAATTTGAAATAGTTTTGTTCAGAAATTTTAAACCCGATTTGTATAGCGTTTTCCCATAATTAGAATAATTTGTTTCAAAAAATTTAATTTTAAAGGGCTAAAGGGAAAATTAATAGGGGGCTCATTAAATTTCAAAAGTGATTAAAAATCGTTTCTTTTAAACGCCATGACATTTCAAGGGTAACATAAACGAATGTTTTTTCTTTTATTTTTTATTCATAAAGTTTTCCCGAGGAGGGTTTAAAAGTCTTCTTCAATCACGAAAATTTGGGAGCCTTACTTACATTCGAAAAAACAAATCATTTGTGTGCCCTTCAAGTAAAATAAATTTAAATTAAACCCCCAAAAGCCTAATAGAAATTGGGCAAGTTTTTAGAAGGGGACTTCAAATTTTTTAAAAAAATCAAATAAAAAAACGGGCCCAAAAAGTTTCTGAATTTTCGTTTCCCCCGTTTGCGCAACTAAATTAACAAACTTTTAAGAAATTTTAACAAATAAAAAAAGAAATTGCAATACGAAATTATTGTATACGAATATTAAAACGAGAAATAAAAAATGTTCCTTATTTACTCTCCAAATTTTTCCACAAAAATTTTACCCCTGTTTAAACAAAACGCACAGTCCTTATCAAAAAAACAAAATCGCATAAATCTCCCTTTTGGGGATTTCCTGGAAATGAAATTAAATTTTTCCGGGGAATTTTAAAAGGTGTTAAACCTTTTTTAAACATTGGGTTTTCCTTTTTTGGCCCCGAAACAAAAGGGGACAGCGGCAAAAAAACAAAAGGAAATTTTTTTAAAAAACTTACCTTTTAACCCGTGGAAAAA